>NC_073408.1:20237030-20302030 GCF_028641065.1 Leucoraja erinaceus
TATCCCTCCCATCTTTTTAGACATCACTTCACATTAGAGATACAGTGCGGAAACAGGCCCTTCGGCCCACCGAGACCACGCGGTCTGGTGATCACCCGCACACTAACCTACACACACTAGGGACAATTTTTACAACTTACTGAAGCCAATTAACTTTCTAGTAATGCACTTTTTACCAACTTGATCAATATTTATATGCTATTGCTTTGTCCCTTGTTTTCATTTCCCTTCTCTTGTTTTACTTCTTTGGGAAGATGGAAGAAATAAGAGGACTCGGAGAGAGACCCCCACAGTCGCAACAAGGACATGCAAACTCCACATAGACTGCACTGGAGGTCAGGATCATACCCAGGTGGCATGAGCTGTGAGGCAGCAGCTCTACCCGCTGCTCCTGTTTACCTGGTTTACTGTCGAAACCTCATGAATCGGAATTTCGGACATACGACCCTTCAATGAAACCAGCAGTTATAGTCAACTACACTTGCTCATTGTGCAGGAAGGAACTGCAGATGCTGGTTTGTACCGAACATAGACACTAAGTGATGAAGTAACTTAGCGGGTTTGTGTAGGAAGGGACAGCAGATGTGGGTTTAAACCGAAGATAGACACAAAAAGATGGAATAACTCAGTGGGACAGGCAGCATCTCTGCAGAGAAGGAATGGGTGGTGTTTTGGATCAAGACCCTTCTTCAGACTTGAGTTACTCGAGCTTTTTCTTCAGTCAGTTTGTAGGCAGTCTGAAGGGTTGCACCTGAATCAAACCTGGGTCTCTGGCACTGTGAGGCAGCAGCGATACCACTGCGCCACTGTGCTGCCCTTCAGTTGGGGTACTTTGAGGAAATTGCCTATTCATCACTTTTGTTGTAGAGCGTGTTTGGTGCACAGGGTGATCGATGGTCGGCTCGGACACGGTGGGTCGAAGCGCCCGTTTCCATGCTGTATCACTAAGGTAAAGTCTAAAGGATCCCTCTTGGTTTAACGTTTGATCGGTGGGATGGCAGCTCAAACAGTGCAGCCTCCCTCAGCACGGCGCTGTTTCAGCCTTGGCTCGAATTACTAGAGGGGGTCTGGAACTTATAAAATCCCACTCAGATGGGAGAGAGCTACCCAATGAATCACAGTTCTATCACAGATGTAGCATTTCTGCGATATTAGAATCAGATACACGCCCAAAACATGCAAAAAATTATATTCAGCTTAATTTCACTGCCATTTTTTTTTAACTTTAGTGAAATAAGTAACAAATCCGAGAAATGTTTGATTTCTGTGTTTTTGCTGTAAAAAGATCTTTTTTTAATATCTATTTTAGCTGCCAATTTTCCGCCCCTCCATGCTGCTGCCAAACCTCTCCTTACCTCACAAGGGTGACAGCTAATCAGCTGGTTACCCCCTGAGTCAGGAGGCTCTGAGCTCAAATTGAGAGAATTGTTGTGGTTCTACTCGAGAGCCTTTAGTAGTGCAAAGATCTTGGCTTCCACTCCATTGCGGGCGGCACTGATGTCTTGCTCCACCATTGGAGGGACTTCGATGCTAAACTGGGCCCCTGTCTGCTGTCTCTGGTTGAAGCATAAGATCCCTTGGAATATTTTGATTATCTGTTGAGTTCTTCTCAGTGTCCAGACCAATATCTGAAGAAGGGCCTCGATCTGAAAAGTCACCCATTCCTTCTCTCCAGAGATGCTATCTTCAATATTTAACACAGGGGGTGCAGCAGCATCTATGGAGCGAAGGAAATAGGCAACGTTTCGTCCCGAAACGTTGCCTATTTCCTTCGCTCCATAGATGCTGCTGCGCCCGCTGAGTTTCTCCAGCATTTTTGTCCACCTTCGATTTTCCAGCATCTGCAGTTCCTTCTTTAACATTCAATATTTAACACTCTGCCGACATTTATGAAAGGTGGATTATGCAGACAGCCGTGTAGACTAACCATTGGTCTCCCACATGCCAGTCCTGCGCAGATTGTACACTCATTCTCAACTTGCACTTTCTGGGATCTTGCTGTGTCTAATGCAAGCTGCTGTGTTTCCTACATTCTACCCGCATCCCACTGCACACCACTTTGCAATGGTTTAGAAGAAACCTTATGGGCATCAAAATGTATTTCTAAGAGCTGTGTGGAATGTGAAGGAAGCTGGAGCTGGCAGTGGGTCGTTCAGTAGCGGGAGATATTGCAACTGATGCTGAATATGTCCCCAATCTGCACCCATCCACACATGGTCATTGTACAACTAATGCCACAGTTTATGGGCAGCATGGTGGCACAGCGGTAGAGTTGCTGCCTTATAGCGCCAGAGACCAGGGTTACGTAACAATATGATAGAACTTTACTTAACCCAAGAAATTGGTCTGCCAACAGTTATAAAACACGAGATTCGTGAAACATGAAATTAAAGTGACGAGTGGAAAGGATTGGGGATGTGCAATGATGGGAGGAGGGGGGGGGAGGGGTGGGGGTGTCAGTCTACCACAGGGAAGAAGAATCTCCTGTGACATTCTCTCCTGCATCTTGGTGGAACCAGTCTGTTGCTGAAGGTGCTCCACAGGTTGACCAGTGTGGCATGGAGGGTATTGTCCAAGATGCTGGTACAGGCAGGTACTACTACCTGGTACTGCTGGTTCTACTAGGCAGGTACAGGGTACTGAGTTGATCATATTGAATGGCGGTGCAGGCTCGAAGGGCCGAATGGCCTACTCCTGCATCTATTTTCTATGTTTCTATGCTCCGCAGTTTGAGGGCATCCTCCCCTCCAAGACCACCTCCCCTGAGTGCAACCTGCATAGAGCCTGACCACGGGCGCTGTTTGTATTTTCTCCCCGTGACCATGTGAGTTTCCACCCCGGTGCTCCAGTTTCCTCCCACACTCCAAAGTCGTACGGGTTTAATTGGTTTTGGAAGGTTGTAAAATTGTTTCTAGTGTGTGTAGCTGGGTGTGTGCGGAGCTAGGGGTGGTCGCTGGTCGGTGCAGGCTCGGTGGGCCGAAGGGCCTGTTTCCACACTGTATCTCCAAAGTCCAGTTCAGGAGCAAAACACCAGATCACTGGTCAGTGACATCTGCTGCTCCATTCTACTTATGGCCATCAGACACAGGCAGCTACTGCTAGACACTGATATCTCAACAACAACAGGTCCACAAACTGGGCTAAGGGAAGGCCAGCCCTGCGCAAGCTTTTCTAACACAGCCCCGTATCTTCAGGAACAAGTAAACAGCGAGAATTGAGCATCACATCATAAAGACTCATCCATGCCTTCATCTCCTCCCGACTGGACTATTGCAACTCACTTCTCCTTGGCATCAGCTTCACCTACATCAACCGACTCCAACTGGTCCAGAACGCAGCCGCCCGACTCATCACCCACACCAAATCCTGAAGACCCATCTCTTCACCTCTGCCTATCCTTAGCCCCACGTCCCCCTCCCTTTTCATCTGTGCATTAATTGCCTCATATTGTGTTTTGTATTGTATTCTGTCTTTACTTTGTGTACTAGTCATGTCTCTACTATTTATTTCATTCCCCTTACATGTTTTTCCTCTACCTGCTAAATTTTTGTAAGGTGTCCTTGAGACTCTTGAAAGGCGCCCATAAATAAAATGTATTATTATTATTTTTACATGAAATGGTTGTCAGACATGGGAGAACGTGGTCACTTCAGAATACAGCAGCCCTTTGGTGCCCCAGGTGAGAAGTCACCCATTATATTCAGTGCCACCTGCACCCCAGTCACAGATGAGACAGGTATCTGCAGGACACCATTACTTTGATTCAAATCCATTGAGAAAAAAAGTGATGTAAGAAAAAATTGGAGCAGACACGTGAGAAATGGCCAAGTGAAGCTGGTTTATAAAGAATAATAAAAATGAACTGCAGATGCTGGTTTTTACTGAAGATAGACACAAAGTGCTGGAGTAATTCGGCTGGTTAGGTAGCATCTCTGGAGCATATGGATTGGTGAGATTTCGGATCAGGACCCTTCTCCAGCAGTTTGTGTTTATCTTTGGTATAAATCAGCATCTGCCGTTCCTCGTTTTTACACTATCCTTGCATTTGACATTGACACATTACTCCCTTTGCCTTTCTCAAAATTCACTGACTCTCACTCTCACACTGACCCTCACTCTCATTCCCACTCCCTCACTCACTCTCACACTGACTCACTCACTGACACTCCCACTCTCACTCACTGACACTCTCACACTCACTCCGACTCTCACTCACACACACTCACTCACTCACTGACACTCTCACTCACTCACTCTCTCACACTCACTCACTGACACTCACACTCACTCTGACTCTCACTCACACACTCTCTCTCTCACACACACTCTCACACTCACTCACTCACTCACACTCTCACTCACACACTCTCACACACTCACACTCACACACACACTCACTCACACACACACACTCTCTCACTCACACACACTCTCACACTCACTCACTCACTCCGACTCTCACTCACACACTCTCACTCACTGACATTCTCACACTCACTCACTGACACTCACACTCACGACTCTCACACACACTCTCACACTCACTCACCCACTCTCACACTCACTCCCACTCTCACTCACTGACACTCTCACTGATACTCACTCTCACTGCAATGCCATTACCATTCTGAACATCACCCTGTGTGTCAGAGAGCCTCCGCCCCTCACTCTTCACCAGCAGGTCCAGGGCACAAGTCTCTCCGCAGGTTAGACCATGCAGCCCAGCGCAGGCTGCAGGCGGACTGACCGTCGCTTTGTGAAGTGTATTTTGACCCAGTTTCTTCTCCCCGATGGTTCCTTCCACCTGCTCACTGAGCACCGTGTGGCAGCGGCCGGCCGTCTCCCACCCACCAGTCCCCACCATGCCCACGTGTTGGCATGTGTACTCTGTGTAGATGACTACTGCACCCTTGTCACGGTCTCTCCACTCACAGCTGTCTAACCCCCACCACTCCCACTCACCTCGAATTTTGTTCAGCTTTCCCCAAATCACCAACAAACCCCCTCCCACTCCCACCCTCTAACCTTCTTCTCGTCTCTCTCCAGCTCCTACACTTACTAATTGCTCGGTCTTCCCCCACGCTCGCTTTACACCCCGCGTCTGTCGTTCCCATCTCCCTCTGACAATCTCCTGTCATAGCTGATAGCTGTGGTCGTGCATCCCGCCGGCAGACCCCCCTCACCTGCCTCCCAACCTCCCATCTTCACCTGTCCCACCCCACCGCACCTATCTCACCCTCCTCACCTGCCTCCCACCCTTTCTTGCCTCCCCCTCACCTGTCTCATCCCATCACCTGTCTCACCCCCCCTCACCTGCCTCCCCCTCACCCCTCACCTGGTAGCCCCAATAACCTTGCCCACTTTTCCCCGACCCGCCAGATTGTGCTCCGGGTCCCCACTTACACATGCAGTGTCGCCTTCGTTCACGGAAGACAGCGCTGAATCCAATAATCCTGAAGGTGGTCAGACAAGACACACAATGCTGGAGTAACTCAGCGGGGCAGGCAGCATTTCTGGAGAGACGGAATGGGTGAAGTTTCGGGTCGAGACCCTTCTTCAGACCCGAAACGTCACCCATTCCTTCTCTCCAGAGATGCTGCCTGTCCCGCTGTGTTACTCCAGCATGTTGTGTCTACCTTCGGTTTAAAGCAGCATCTGCAGTTCCTTCCTACACTGATCAAGGCAGATGTAGAGTGGAGCGCACCTCTGTGTCCGCGGCTGTGTAACAGTGTCACCACGCTGCCTGTCAGCAAAAAAAAAACCCTCTCTGTAAACTAACCTCTCAGCCCAGAAATTGCCCCATTAGGGGTAAATCGTTATACAGAGGAAATTGCTGTTAATCCCGATTAGACAGTTGTCCAAAGAAATGTCTCGACCCGAAACGTCACCCATTCCTTCTCTCCAGAGATGCTGCCTGTCCCGCTGAGTTACTCCAGCATTTTGTGTGGGTCTATCATAGTTGACAATATCACTTAACTAAAGCGGTAGCACGATACGGAGCAGGGACTCTAACAACACACACACACACCAACGCCCCGACAACTAACAGCCCAGTCCATGTCCCGAACACATTGTTATTTGATCGGCTCTATACAGGGGGTTAGCAGGCGTCAGAACAATAGCCCTTAAACAAACATCGGTCTGCATTGGAGTACAATCCCGGTTTAAAAACATGCCTTCTTATTCAACAACGCTGGCATTCTGTACCTCAAGGAGAAGGAGCGGATATTAATCTCACAAGGCATAAAATAAACTGGGCACTTACCGAGTTGGTCGGACAGTCGGGTCCAAATGCTTCCAAGAACTACTTTCGCAAAAAAGTTAATCTTGATCCCGCCTCTTATGGGTCTGACGTGACCCTCCGACAGTCCGCAGTTGCTCTCATGCAGCTGCAGTCAGGGCCGGTCACTGTGAAACGCAGCGTTTACCGCTTTAATGAAGGGGCATCACAGCAAGGAAGTTAAAACACTCTCACTGGCTTTCTCGCTCGCCCGCTTGCGAGCCGGGGTACTCTGCAATAATTTATCGCCTTCACAGAGTAAGGGGTGAAAAACATTATTTCAGTCTACGCTGCTTTAAGAGAAAACAGATGTGGAGGCTGAACAAAGGCTACAGTCTTGTACTAAATTCATCATTAGCCACTTTAAATGCCGGTGAACCCAACTTTAGAGTTCAGCCCCAGTGGCTGCTCAGAGTCCGAGGTCTACCTGATGGAGGGGTGTATCTGCTGAGAGAGGGGTGTATCTGGCCAGGGAGGGTGTATAAGAAGGAACTGCAGATGCTGGAAAGTCGAAAGGTAGACAAAAGTGCTGGAGAAACTCAGGGGGTGCAGCAGCATCTATGGAGCGAAGGAAATAGGCAACGTTTCGGGACGAAACGTTGCCTATTTCCTTCGCTCCATAGATGCTGCTGCACCCGCTGAGTTTCTCCAGCACTTTTGTCTACCAGGGAGGGTGTACCTGCGGGGTAGGGGGTAGGGGGAAAGACTGAGGGGTGGGGTGTATCTGCAGAGAGAGGGTATGGGGAGTGGTGTATCGGCGGAAAGAGAGGTGCATCTGCAGGGGAAGAGACCGAGGGAGTCAGTATTAGCTCACGGAGAGACTGAGGGGTGCATCAGTCCGGGGGGTGCATCTACTCATGGCTGAGTCTCACCGCCCCTGATCCGAGGCATTTCGTAGCCCACAGTCCCTGTGTCAACTTCCACACCTAACCCCCCCCCCCACACACCCCCATCATCTGCCTCTACTCCCCGTATTATTATTATTATTATTATTATTATTATTATTATTATTATTATTATATTATTATTATTATTATTATTATTATTATTATTATTATTATATTATTTATTATTATCCCTTCATTTTCCCTCTTCTCTCTTTCCCTCTCACCCCTTCCTTCCTTCAATTCTAGTCCTCCTGCCAACTCGCCCCCGTTCCTTCTCACCACATTATTCCCTGGCTTGTCCCATATATTCTCCCCCTTACCCCAACCCACTCAGCGGCCCCCACTCTTGGAGGGGGATAAGACCCCAGCCCCTCGCCTGATCACTGTCCCCCCCTCATTCTGCCCCCCCCGGCTCCCGCCCCGTGTCCCACTGTCTCGGCGCCTCTCCGTCCCACCTTTTCTCCTGCGATCGAACAGCCCCCACAACTATTTACAATGCAATAAAAAGCTGGGAATAAATAATGAAAGGCATGCCGTTGTAAAAACGGCAGCAGGTTAAAGACGCCCGCGTTATTAGAACCTGCGGCATGCCGAGGGCTGGCTCACACACACACACACACACACACACACACACACACTGGCGGAGATGCTGTGAGCTGAGCGAGGCTGGTGTTGTGCCCGCTGACACTCTCACTCTCCGCCCGCTCTACACACCCCGCTGAATGAGACGGGCCAGCCCACCGACTCCCAGCGCCTTCTGTCCAGACTCGTCTGCTGTGATGATACATCAAGGATTTGCGCAATTGCACGTCTGTATGTGCGGATATATACCTGGAGTATGTATATGGTGTGCATCCGCTGTATGTACATTGTGTGAGTTGTATGTGTGCAATGTGTGTGCTGTATAAACAGTGTATGAATGTGTGCAAAGTATGCGTGTCCAATGTGTGTGGACAGTGTGAGTGTTTGCAGTGCATGTGTATGTGTGCATGTGCAGTGCGTATGCGGGTGTGCAGAGTGGGTGAGTGTATGGTGTGTGTCTGCATAACGTGTGTGTGTCAGTGTGCAATGTGTGCGCTGTGTGTGCGGATGTTCGCTGTATGTGTGTGTAGCTGTGTGTAGGTGTGTGTATGCAGTGTGTACACTGACTGTGTGTGCAGTGCGTGTGTGTACTATGTGTATTGCAGTGTTTGTGCATGTTGTGTGCAGTGTGTGTGTGCTGTGTGTGGTGTGTGTGTGTGTGTGCAGTGTGTGTGCTCTGTGCGTGGGTGTGGGTGTGTGTGCAGTGTGTGTGCATGCATGCAGTGTTTGTGCATGTTGTGTGCAGTGTGTGTTTGTTTAGGTATGTGAGCTGCAAAAGGGAACAAGAGCAAGAGGTGGTGTGTGATAGAAAACAGGAGTGATAGACAAATAGAAAATCTAAAGAAATGGAAACAATTAAAGAGGGAATACAAGTGAAAGAGGGGAAACATTGAAGGCAAACCGCTGGAGAAGGGAGAGAACAGAAGGTGAGGAACCACAGATCACAGCACAGAGATGGTGAGAGGAAACAGTAATGGAAAAATTCTAAATAAGGGCATTGGAAAATACAACTCGGGAGACATGGGAAAAAGTGGAGGAAGATTGAAGCAAATGGGGGAAAGTGAAGGGGGAAAATACAATGCAGAGGGTTGAGGAAGCAGATGGAGAAATGTGTCAAGAGAAAACTGCAGCAGTAGATGACGTCAGGGTAGGGTGATGTATCAAGAGTCAAGAGTGTTTTATAGAAAGTGTTTTATAGTGATAGAAAGCAAAAACAAAAGATAGAGAGAGCTGCTGTCAGGCATCGGGAACATCTACCAACTAGAGAGCAGTCCTGAGCTACTATCTACCTCATTAGAGACCCTCGCACTATCTTTAATCAGGCTTTACTGGATTTTATCTTGCGCTATAAATATTCCCTTTATCATGTATCTGTACACTGTGGATGGCTCGATTGTAATCATGTATTGTCCTTCTGCTGACTGGTTGGCACGCAACAGATGCTTTTCACTGTACCTCGGTACACGTGACAACAAACTAAACTAAACAATATGAGAGAGTGAAAGAGAGAGAGAGATCCCTTTGACATTCGAAGACCCCTAAACATGTACTGGCTGCCCTGTGCCCAAGAGTTTTTTGCCCTGTCCATACTCGAACTGCCCCAGTGTGTAGGAAGGAGATGCAGATGCTGGTTTAATCTGAAGATAGACACAAAAAGCTGGAGTAACTCAGCGGGACAGGCAGCATCGCTGGAGAGAAGGAATGGGTGATGTTTCAGGTCGAGACCCTTCTTCAGACTTCTCGACCCTAAACGTCACCCGTTCCTTCTCTCCAGAGATGCTGCCTGTCCCGCTGAGTTACTCCAGCATTTTCGTGCCTGCCCCAGTGTGTCACAGTAAGTATGAAGCCACTGGGAGCAGTTGGTAAAGGGCAGGTTGTTCACTGCTGCCCAAAGCCAGGTGTCCCCCAGCCTCAACATCACCGCGTTTCTGTCGAAAAGAATCCTCTTTGTATTTTTTTTTTGCAGTCAGGCTAATCTGTCCCCCAGGAGTTTAAAAGACAGATGATGGCGGAGATTTTTTTCAGGGTTCTGAGTACCTGGGTGCATTCCACAGGACTCTCTCCGTCACCAGGAAACCACTCGGCCTCTTGTAAGGAACCTTAAATCACCTGAGGGAGATCTCGCCTCATACTGCCTGACTCAAGCAGACAGGCAGAGGTGATCGCATTTAAACCGGGCAGAATTATAAACAAGGCAGTGATGTTGAGCAAAGCAAAAGCCTCATATTGTGTTCCAGTTGCATAGATAAATAAATCCACATGTCACTCAAGCACCGAGGTTAAATAAATAATTCTGCACAGCACCCACTTTCTACATCCAATATCTTACTGGAGGATCAACAAAAACAATTTACCTTAC
The DNA here is from genome assembly GCF_028641065.1 of Leucoraja erinaceus. Lineage (NCBI taxonomy): Eukaryota > Metazoa > Chordata > Chondrichthyes > Rajiformes > Rajidae > Leucoraja > Leucoraja erinaceus. The sequence goes on from NC_073408.1 coordinate 20,247,139, forward strand.
CCCATATGTGTGGGATGGAACTGCAGGTGCTGGTTTAAACCGAAAATAGACACAAAAAGCTGGAGTAACTCAGCGAGATAGGCAGCATCTCTGGAGAGAAGGAATAGGTGACGTTTCGGGTCGAGCCTGAAGAAACATCACTCATTCTTTCTCTCCAGAGATGCTGCCTGTCCCGCTGAGTTACTCCAGCTTTTTGTACTATCTACGTTACCCATACATTCTATGGAATGCATGTAACCTAACCTAACATATATACAACATGGAAGCGATATGTAGGAACAGGTTACTAAAGCCCCAACTCAAAATGCTGTATGTCCATTCCCTCCGCAGATGTTGCCTGACCTGCTGAGTTCTCCAGCGGTTTGCTTTCTCCTGAGTTGTTTTAAGTTTAGAGATAAATAATAGAAACAGGCCCTTCAACCCACCAGGTCCACGCTGAGCATTGATCACCCGTTCACATTAGTTCTATGCATCCCATTCCCTACAATCTGGGGGGCAATTTGCTGAGACCGCACGTCTTTTGGAAGTGGGAGGAAACCGGAGCACCCGGAGGAAACCCACGTGGTCACAGGAAGAACATGCAAACTCCACATGGGCAGCAACAAACGGTCTGAATCCAACCCGGTATATGGTGCCATGTGGCACCAGCTCTGCCACCTGCAACACTCTGATTCCAGTTTTTTAAATAAAATATATTTCCTTCTTGAAGAGAATGAGGAGAACCCACAGACCTCCTCGCTGGCCCTGAGCATAAAACTCTGACAATGCAGCATTCATGAATTCAAGGAGCAAAATGAGGCCATTTGGCTCGTCCACCATTCAATAACAGATTGATCTATCTTTCCCTCCTAACCCCATTCTCCTGCCATCTCCTCATTCCTCCTGCCACGCTTACTAATCAAGAATCTGAGCCTTTAAAAAAAACCCATGACATCCTCCACAGCCGTCTGTGGCAATGAATTCCACAGATTCACCACCCCTTGACTAAAGAAATTCCTCCTCCTCTTCTTTCTAAAGGTACGTCCTTTTATTCTGAGGCTGTCCTCTCCACACCCACTCTATCCCGGCCCTTCACTATTTGGTAAGGTGCCTCCCTCATCCTCCCTCATCCCTCATCCTCCTAACATTCCCAGGATTTTAGTGGCCACGGTGTGGGCAGATTTTCCAAACGGTTGGATGTTACTCCTATTTATACCCCAACGCAGTTTTGTATTTCACTTTTTCTGGCCGACACTATAAATTCCTAAGTGAAGAAAGACACAAAAAACTGGACTAACTCAGCAGGACAGGCAGCATCTTTGGAGAGAAGGAATGGGTGACATTTTGGGTCAAGACCCTTCTTCAGACCTTCTAGTTTAGTTTACAGATACAGCATGGAAACAGGCCGTTCGGCCCACCTAATCGGTGCCGACCAGCAATCCCCACACACTTACACTATCCTACACACACTAGGGACAATTTACAATTATACCAACCCAATTAGCCTACAAACCCTGTACATCTTTGGAGTGTGGGAGGAAACCGGAGCACCGTGCCGCTCAAATGGCTAGAACATTTCCATCGTTAATAGACTTTAATTTCTGTTGCCCGATCCCAGTGGGAAAACTAGGGGCAAGTTTACAGACGCCATTTATCCTACAAACCTGCACGTGTTTGGGATGTGGGAAGAAACCGGAGCTCCCAGAAGAAACAAGCGCAGTCACATGGAGAACGTGCAAACTCCACACAGACAGCACCCGAGAACCAGGATTGAACCAGGATCTCGGGCGTTGTGAGAGCAGCAGCTCTACCCGCTGCATCACTGCGCCACTCTGCGACTGGTATGAAGTTTTTCAATTCATTTTAACGCTGGTATACCCACCATGATGCAAGGACATCACTGTACACCGGTTCTGTACCACAAATAAAAGCAATCTGGGCACAGCCTGATTTAGGGCAGAAGATATCTATGCACAGTCAAAAATGCTGGAGAAACTCAGCGGGTGCAGCAGCATCTATGGAGCGAAGGAAATAGGCAACGTTTCGTCCCGAAACGTTGCCTATTCCTTCGCTCCATAGATGCTGCTGCACCCTATGGAGCGAAGGAAATAGGCAACGTTTCTCCAGCATTTTTGTCTACCTTCGATTTTCCAGCATCTGCAGTTCCTTCTTAAACTCTATGCACAGTGAGATCTTTTACACACCTCACACAAGGGTAAATTTCACATACTCACTTTTGGACTTTGCGGAAATCCTAGCGATGACACTGGGACTAACAAATCAATCAACTGGGCAGTGAGGACTGGATGAATGCATGTGAAGCCAGAAGACACTCGCTACAGGAGTGGTGGTGGCTAATCTCTGATAACAGGAGTCTCAACAGCAGCATCGACTGTAATACGGGTCTGGGAACTTGAATGGAAAGTGGAGCCCGAGTGTTAATTGAAGAGAGAGAGAAAAAACAAACACAACACACAAACAGACATAAAATGTTCTTCAATTGTAATTTTTTAACATTGTCAGAGGATTTAGGAGGATTACCATGCGAAGGGGGAGAAGAATGAAAATAAATTGAATTAAAGGATATCAGGCTGCAGTGGGAGATGCCCCTGTCAGGTTGTATAATCCTTTGAATAGAATTGGCTTTATTTACTTAATTACAACTTGTTTGTAGCTTTGAGAAGTCGTGTCTCTCTGGCATGTTTGACTAGGGTCACTGGCTGTTTGGCTCACACTCGCAGGCAAAGTGCCAGCTTCAGTTTCCGGGCTGCACCGAGTGAACTGTCCTGTGTTTGGACTGTGGCTTCACTGCTATAATTAGCCTCACCACCCCCCCCCCCCCCCCCCCCCCCCCACACCCCCCCTCATCAAATAAAATAACAGTTCCGTTCCCCTCTCCCACAATGCGTCACTGTGGATCAACAAACTGCACGCTTACCTCTGAGTCAGAAAGCTTCGTGGACTTCTGAGATTTCAGCAACAACCACCTGGCTTGATCATTTGGTGCAGGGGTGAGGGAGTACTTTAGGGGAGAGGGTGAGAGAGTTAGATTTAGCTCTTAGGGCTAAGGGAATCACAGGATATGGGGAAACAGCCGGAATGGGGTACTGATTTTGGGTGATCAGCCATGATCATATTGAATGGTGGTGCTGGCTCGAAGGGCCAAATGGCCTACTCCTGCACCTATTTTCTATGTTTCTATGTTACTGCACTGCCATGAAGCACAGCCCCATGGAGGAGACAGTACACTGTGACCCTGTGCACCATTCAGGTAAAGAGGACACAAAGTACTGGAGTAACTCAGCGCGTCAAGCAGCATCTCTGTGGAGACATGTGTAGGGAGATGCTGGTTTAAACTGAAGATCGATACAAAAAACTGGAGTAACTCAGCGGGTCAGACAGCATCTCTGGAGAAAAGGAATAGGTGATTTTTCGGTTTGAGACCTTCCTTCAGACTGAAGAAGAGTCTCGATCCGAAACGTCACCTATTCCTTTTTTCATGGGATCGTGTCTGATCTTGGTTTTTGCGTCTATCTCCAGCATCTCTGGAGAAGATGGATGGATGATGTTTCAGGTCGGGACCCTTCATCAGGGATCATTTTGAGATGCTGCCTGACCCGTTGAGTTACTCCAGCACTTTGCCTCTTTTTTTTTTGTAATCCAGTGTCTGCAGTTTTCTTGTGACATCCTTGGTCAGGTAAATCTATGTGACAAAAACAACCTCTTTGAGAAGCGGGCATTTCCCTAAAAACATACATAGAATAATTAAGTATGGTAATTGCATGTTTGAATTAAGTTAGTGTATGCTTTGGTGACCACTGTTATTCCTGAGGAGAGTGCGTGCAGTGATCACACCACATCATTACCACAAGGATTGGAAAGTAAAAAAATTGCAGAGAGACACAAAAAATGCTGGAGTAACTCGTCAAGTCAAGTCAAGAGAGTTTATTGTCATGTGTCCCAGATAGGACAATGAAATTCTTGCTTTGCTTCAGCACAACAGAATATGGTAGGCTTGAATACAGAACAGATCAGTGTGTCCATATACCATTATATAAATATATACGTACATCAATAAATAAGCAGATAAAGTGTAAATAAACAGATAATGGTCTATTAATGTTCAGAGATTTGTTTCAGTTGAGTGTAATAGCCTGTTCAAGAAGGAACTGCAGATGCTGGAAAATTGAAGGTACACAAAAATGCTGGAGAAACTCAGCGGGTGCAGCAGCATCTATGGAGCAAAGGAAATAGGCAACGTTTCGGGCCGAAACCCTTCTTCAGACTGATAGGGGGTGGCGGGTAGAAGGAAGGAAAAAGGAGGAGGAGGAGCCCGAGGGCTGGGGGATGGGAGGAGACAGCTCGAGGGCTAAGGAAGGGGAGGAGACAGCAAGGGCTAACAAAATTGGGAGAATTCAATGTTCATGCCCGTCGGATGCAGGCTCCCCAAGCGAAATATAAGGTGCTGTTCCTCCAATTTCCGGTGTTGCTCACTCTGGCAATGGAGGAGACCCAGGACAGAGAGGTCGGATTGGGAATGGGAGGGGGAGTTGAAGTGCTGAGCCACCGGGAGGTTAGGTAGGTTCTTGGGGACCGTGCGGAGGTGTTCGGCGAAACGATCGCCCAACCTCCGTTTAGTCTCACCGATGTAGAACAGTGTAATAGCCTGATGGCTGTGGGGAAGTAGCTATTTCTGAACCTGGACGTTGCAGTCTTCAGGCTCCTGTACCTTCTACCTGAAGGTAGCGGGGAGATGAGTGTGTGGGCCCTTGATGATGCTGCCAGCCTTTTTGAGGCAGCGACTGTGATAGATCCCCTCAATGGTAGGGAGGTCAGAGCCGATGATGGACTGGGCAGTGTTTACTACTTTTTGTAGTCTTTTCTGCTCCTGGGCGCTCAAGTTGCCAAACCAAGCCACGATGCAACCGGTCAGCATGCTCTCTACTGTGCACCTGTAGAAGTTAGAGAGAGTCCTCCTTGACATACCGACTCTCTGTATTCTTCAATCTGAAGAAGGGTCTCGACCCGAAACGTCACCCATTCCTCTCCAGAGATGCTGCCTGTCCCGCTCAGCTACTCTAGCATTTTGTGTCTATCTTCGGTGTAAACCAGCGTCTGCAGTTCCTTGATACGCAAGTGATCATTGTAATGTTGTCTGTGGCAGTGGAAAAGGTGGATACAGGTTTGGGTGCACAAAGCAAATTTAAACTTAGGATTGTTTCTACTCAGAGGGAGATCGGCAAAGAAGAAAGATTGGAATGCTTTCCCAAAGGGATTTGGGAGGGGGAGTTTGATGGGCTGAACATCAAGTCTCATGTAATTATCTACTGCAATTCTGGAATAGCAAACTTCAATCCCCTCCGTGGCCCTTGCACCCATAAGATTCACGATTCAAGAGAGTTTATTGTTATGTGGCCCAGATAGGACAATGAAATTCTTGCTTTGCTTCAGAACAACAGAATATAGTAGGCATAAATAAATACAGAACAGATCAGATCAGTGTGACCATATACCATTGAATATATATATACACACACATAAATAAGACAATAAAGTGTAATGGGCTATTAATGTTCAGAGTTTTGTTTGAGTTAAGTTTAATAGCCTGATGGCTGTGGGGAAGTAGCTATTCCTGAACCTGGACGTTGCAGTCTTCAGGCTCCTGTATTTTCTACCTGAAGGTAGCGGGGAAATGAGTGTGTGGCCAGGATGGTGAGGGTCCTTGATGATGCTGCCAGCCTTTTTGAGGCAGCGACTGCGATAGATCCCCTAGATGGTAGGGAGGTCAGAGCTGATGGACTGGGCAGTGGTCAAAACTTTTTGCAGTCTTTTCCACTCCAGGGCGCTTAAGTTGCCGAACCAAGCCACGATGCAACTGGTCAGCATGCTCTCTACTGTGCACCTGTAGAAGTTCGAGAGAGTCCTCCTTGACATGCCGACTCTCCGTACTCTTCACAGGAAGTAGAGGCGCTGATGTGCTCTTTTTATAATTACATCAGTGTTCTCGGACCAGGAGAGATCTTCAGAGATGTGCACGCCCAGGAATTTGAAGCAACACATCCCATGAGGAGTAGGCTTCAAGCTAAACAACATAGAGAGAATTCCTTGGAAGTTGCATCAGGCCAAAAAATACCCACCATGTGACAATGGTGAGAGTGTGGAATTATTCATTGGACAAGTGCAGATAACAACTAGAATTGTGGAATATGTTCCCGTGCGTTGGCCTTGCTTCAGTGCTGGCATTCTCACCAGTTAGAAGACTCGAGTAACATTCCTGAGATCGCACTCAAAGTTACACAGCGCACAGCCTCGTGCTGAGGGAGTGTGGCAGTGGGGACACAGGAGAGGGTGGAAATCGCGAGTGAAAAAACAAAGCACTGGAGAAATGTTTCAGTTCAGGAAGGATCATCTTTCACACGAGACATTACACTTTGTCTACTATCTCGGGTATATTTAAAGCATTCCACCACAGTAGTTTAGTTACTCCAGCATGTTATGTCTATCTTTAATGCTACACAGCAGTTTAGTTTAGAGATACAGTGTGGAAACAGGCTCTTCGGCCCATCGACCTCGCGCCGACCGGCGATCCCGTACACTGGCGCTATCCTACAAACAAGAGACAATTTACAATTTTACCAAAGCCAATTAATCTACAAACCTGCAGGTCTTTAGAATGTGGGAGGAAACCGGAGCAACCGGAGGAAACCCACGTGGTCACTGTGACTCTATGTCTACAAAGCCCTAAATGGGCTTGCCCCCCTCCTACATTAAAAGTCTTCTCACCCACCACTCCACCTCCAGGTCCCTCAGATCGGCCGACTTGGGGCTGCTGAATATCCCGCGGTCTAGGCATAAGCTTAGGGGCGACCGCGCCTTTGCGGTTGCAGCTCCTAGACTGTGGAACAGCATCCCTCTTCCCATCAGAACTGCCCCCTCCATCGACTCCTTTAAGTCAAGACTAAAAACTTATCTATACTCCCAAGCCTTTCCTGACGTCCACTGAGCGAGGGCTATATGTATATATGTATGTAGTTTGTTTGTTTATACTATTCTTATAACAAATGTAAAGCACTTTGGCCAACGAGAGTTGTTTTTTAAATGTACTATATAAATAAATGTGACTTGACTTGACTTGACTTGACTGGGAGACCGGACAAACTCTGCACAGACAGCACCCGTAGTCAGTATCGAACCTGGGTCTCTGGCGCTGTAAGGCAGCAACTCTACCGCTGCACCACAGTGCTGCCCCCACGTTGAAGTATTTGGAGAAGGACATGACAAATCTCAACGGTATCCGGTCAACATATGCACCACAATTAAACAGTGTGTTTGGTTACTCATATTGTTGCCCTTTGTATGAGATTGCTCTCCACGAGTTAGCTGCCACGTTTCATACATTAACAATCACAAGTCATTTAGTGTTTAAGAAGGAACTGCAGATGCTGGAAAATCGAAGGTACACAAAAAATGCTGGAGAAACTCAGCGGGTGCAGCAGCATCTATGGAGCGAAGGAAATAGGCAACGTTTTGGGCCAAAACCCTTCTTCAGACTGATAGGGGGTGGCGGGGAGAAGGAAGGAAAAAGGAGGAGGAGGAGCCCGAAGGGCTGAGGGATGGGAGGAGACAGCTCGAGGGCTGAGGGATGGGAGGAGACAGCAAGGGCTAACAAAATTGGGAGAATTCAATGTTCATGCCGGCAGGATGCAGACTCCCCAAGCGGAATATGAGGTGCTGTTCCTCCAATTTCCGGTGTTGCTCACTCTGGCCATGGAGGAGATCCAGGACAGAGAGGTCGGATTGGGAATGGGAGGGGGAGTTGAAGTGCTGAGCCACCGGGAGGTCAGGTAGGTTCTTGCGGACCGAGCGGAGGTGTTCGGCGAAACAATCGCCCAACCTCCGCTTAGTCTCACCGATGTAGATCAGCTGACGTCTAGAGCATTTTTGTGTACCTACAAGTAATTTAGTGTCTGTCCGGTAACTGTGAAGAGCACTATATGTGGGCAAGTCTGTTTTCATTTGCAAAACATATTTGGCTAATAAAGTATGATCATGATTAACAACAGTTTCCTGCCATTGTCAGTGTCACCAATTGCCACAAGTATCCAGGTTTCAATTCTTTATTCAGAGAAATCTGTGATGGTGGAAAATATTTTCATCAAACCAACGTGACTTTTAGCCTAACCTCAACAAGGCAGGGAGTTGGGAATCGACAGAGGTCCAGCCTTCCTTTCATCATGAGGACCAATGATTACCGTATCCACAATCCGAGCTGCCAAGACCCCAAGACTGTCGGCTACAGTGAACTCTGCATCCATCACGGCACGCATCCCTTTGGTCCAAACGACAGGTGGATTCTGAGCTGTCACACCCCCCCACCCCCCCCCCCCCCCCCCCCCCCGGCCACATTCCTTCTCTGGTCTGTTTGTGCATTTGTTTCAGGCAGTTTTTCCAAGTGCCTCGGTTGGTTACTGATCCAGTCCCGTCCACATGATCAGATCCAGCCTCACCACCGGCCCACGGCCGACCCAATAGCAGGAATCCCAGGAATGTCGGGGCAAAGACTCAACACTCCCACAACTAGAGAGCAGTCCTGGGATACTGTCTACCTCGTTACTATCCTTGATTGGACTTTACTGGCTTTACCCTGTACTGACGTTATTCCCTGATCATGTATCTATACCCTCTAAATGGCTCGAGTGGGATCATGTATTGTCTTTCCGCTGACTGGTTAGAACGCAACAAAAGCTTTTCACTTTATCCCGGTACACGTCATAATAAACTAAACTGAACTGAGACTCTCTCTTGTCCTCTCCCCTCCCTGCAAGAATCCTTTTGGGGAAAATTCCACGGTTTGGGTCTGTCACCTTCCCAGGGAGAGAGGGAGTCAGGAGGTTGTGGACATTAGAAGCAACAAGGAACTGCAGATGCAGCTTGATGAGAAGAAGTCTGAAGTAGGTGCCGACCAGAAGCATCACCCGTCCATGTTCTTCAGAGACGCAGCCTGACCTGCTGAGTTACTCCAGCACTTTGGCTCTTTTTTTGGTTAGAGTCCAAACCTTTCCTCTCTGGCCCCTCCAATCTTTGACCTTTCCATCCTGGGGAGAAAGGTTCTGACTGTCTACCCTGTCTATGCTTCTCATGATTTTATATATCAGATCTCCCCTCACTCGCCACCGTTCCAGAGAAAACAACCCAGTTTTTTCCCAATCTTTCCCTATAGCTAATACTTCCTAATCCAGGCAGCATCCTGGTGATTCTCTTCGGCTCCCACTACAAAGCCTGCACACAATTCTGTGTGAAAATAATGGTGAAGTCAGAATGCAGAGGTTAGAATGTCACACACCCATCCACTCTCTACTGATGGGCCAAGGTGGGTGATGTAGACTAAATGGTGATAACATTGACTGTCTCACAGAGTCAGTAGTATAATTCTAAGCTGCCCCAATGATATCATTGTCTGCTTATTTCTGTGCGTGCGCGTTTCTGGAGTCCGAATAAACTTGTCATATAAACAAATTCTAAAGTCTTGCACTGCCCTGATGACACAATAAATGACCATCAATAAAACACTTTTAAAAACGCGGGTGGTGGTACACTAATGAAAACAGAAACCGCTGGAATAATCAGCAGATCTGTGGAAAGAAAATAAACTTTAATGTTCCAGGTTGAGAACTCATTCGGCAGGAAGCTGGTTGACCTGTATGTTATCTGTTTCTCTATCCACAGATGCTGCCTGGTCTACTGGATATACCAGCATTTTCTGTTCCTATTTGCGTGATGGGTTAGACATCTGCTCCGTATCAATTGGTTTATCATTGTATTTCTCTTGTGCTTTGGAACAATCAGGTGACCTCCTTCACACGTCACCGCACTTGCCTGAACCATGGCACGGAGCAGACCACTGATTTAGACTTTTGGCCTGAAACCGCCACCTATTCCTTTCCTCCAGAGATGCTGCTTGACCCACTGAGTTAAGGGCCCGTCCCACTTACATGACCTAATTCACGACCTCTGCCGAGTTTGCCCTTGACTCATACTCGCAGCATGGTCGTGGTAGGTCGTAGCAGGTTGTGATGCTCGTCGTAGGTACTCGTGGCATCAAGTAGGTCGTGGCGTATTTTCAACATGATGAAAAATGTCCACGAGTAAAAAAGGTCGTGAATTAGGTGGTGAAAGTGGGACAAGCCCTTTACTCCAGCATTTTTTGTCTATCGTCGGTGTAAACCACCACCTGCAGTTTCTTCTTACACAACAGAATCTAAATTCTGCTGCCTGTGCTCGTTCTGCAGGTGTTGCCTGATACGTTGACTATTTCTTTTACTATTTCAGGTTCCCAACATCTGTATTTGTTTTGGTTGGACTCCTAGGGCTCCAGATGTAGAAGATTGTGGTCGTCGGGAGTGGTTGCAGCCCTGAGGAGCTGACAGATGGATGCCAGCTGGGAGACGGGCATTGAGATGGCGATCCCGTGGTACAGGTTGGTGCTCTGTCGTCAGGCACCTTGAGACATGACTGGTACCAAAGCACAAAAAATGCCAAACCACCGAGACTGTCCCAGAACATCTTGCTCGGAGCTGGACAAATGCTCTGTTTCAGTGCATTTACTTTAGACACTCCCGAGCCATGCAAGGGTTACAAAAAATGTCTGTGACCCTAATGGGTCTGTCCCACTTATGCAACTTTTTTGGTGACGTCCGCCACCCGTCATTGGACGTTGCAGGTCGGCGAAAGTTTTCAACATGTTGAAAATTCAGCAGCGACCAGAAAGATGCTACGACCATATAGGCGACATAGAAACATAGAAAATAGGTGCAGGAGTAGGCCATTCGGCCCTTCGAGCCTGCACCAACATTCAATATGATGATGGCAGATCATTCAACTCAGTATCCTGTACCTGCTTTCTCTCCATATCCCCTGATCCCTTTAGCCACAAGGGCCACATCTAACTCCCTCTTAAATATAGCCAATAAACTGGCCTCAACTACATTCTGTGGCAGATAATTCCAGAGATTCACCACTCACTGTGTAAAAAATGTTTTTCTCATCCTAAAAGATTTCCCCTTTATCCTTAAATTGTGACCCCTTGTTCTGGACTTCACCAACATCGGGAACAATCTTCCTGCATCTAGCCTGTTCAACCCCTTAAGAATTTTGTAAGTTCCTATAAGATCCCCCCTCAATCTTCTAAATTCTAGCAAGTACAAGCCGAATCTATCCAGTCTTTCTTCATATGAAAGTCCTGACATCCCAAGAATCAGTCTGGTGAACCTTCTCTGTACTCCCTCTATGGCAAGAATGTATTTCCTCAGATTAGGAAACCAAAACTGTACGCAATACTACAGGTGTGGTCTCACCAAGACACTGTACAACTGCAGTAGAACCTCCCTGCTCCTATACTCAAATCCTGTCGCTATGAATGCTAACATACCATTCGTTTTCTTCACTGCCTGCTGCACCTGCATGCCTACTTTCAATGACTGGTGTACCATGACACCCAGGTCTCGTTGCATCTCCCCTTTTCCTAATCGGCCACCATTCAGCTAATAGTCTACTTTCCTGTTTTTGCCACCAAAGTGGATAACCTCACATTTATCCACATTATACTGCATCTGCCATGCATTTGCCCACTCACCCAGCCTATCCGTCATCTTGCAACCTCCTAGCATCCTCCTCACAGCTAACACTGCCCCCTAGCTTTGTTTCATCTGCAAAGTTGGAGATGTTGCATTCAATTCCCTCATCCAAATCATTAATATATATTGTAAATAGCTGTGGTCCCAGCACTGAGCCTTGCGGTACCCCACTAGTCACTGCCTGCCATTCTGAAAAGGACCCGTTAACTCCTACTCTTTGCTTCCTGTCTGCCAGCCAGTTCTCTATCCACATCAATACTGAACCCTCAATACCGTGGGGACATGTTGCGGGGTGAAGCCTGTATGGTCGTGAGTAGTCGCCCAAAGAGTCGTACCTTGTTCTGGTCGCCGCTGGATTTTCAACATGTTGAAATTTTTCGGTGACCTGCAACGACCTATGACTGGTGCCGGCAGTCGCCGAAAAAGTTGCGTAAGTGGGACAGGCTCATTAGTCAGAAACGTAGAAACTTAAGAGAAATATAAAATGCTGGAGTAACTCAACGGGACAGGCAGAATCTCTGAAGAGAAGGAATGGGTGACGTTTGTGTAAACCAGTGTAAACCAGCATCTGAAGTTCCTTCCTCTAAACTTAGAAACTTAGTCTGGAGAAGTGTCTCGACCCAAAAAGCTACCTATGCATGTTCTCCAGAGATGCTGCCTGACCTGCTGAGTTAATACAGCAACGTGTGTCCTTTCAAGTCAGAAACACTGTTGGTGGAGATTACTAAAGTTGCACTGGTAGCTTAATTAGCTTACATTAGTATAGATATTAGCTAATTATAGATCTTAGTTAAAATTAGTTAATTAGTAGAGATCTTAATTACAAATTCAAAACATGCTGGGCTACAGGAGTTAGATTTAATCTGTAGGTAGACAAAAATGCTGGAGAAACTCAGCGGGTGAGACGGCATCTATGGAGCGAAGGAAATAGGTAAGGGTTTCGGCCCGAAACGGTGCCTATTTTCTTAGCTCCATAGATGCTGCCTCACCCACTGAGCTTCTCCAGCATTTGTGTCTACCTTCGATTTTCCAGCATCTGCAGTTCCTTGTTAAAGATTTAACCTGTCATTGTAGCTATGGTGAGCCTGGCTATACAACACGGCTGAAATTAAGATTTTTTTAACATAACCCAGAAAAGCAGATGAAAAGTCAAAGCTCATTGTAAGGCTGAGGAGAGCAGAGGATATTTGGGTTCATTAATCAAGCTTTGTTATTTTTAAATCTGAAGATTGTAGTGAAGATTGACAGAAGTAATGAATGGACAAGCCCCAGGGGAGGAATAAGGTGCACAGAGAGACATCGGTGTTCATTTACACACCTTCAACTCAGTAAAACATCCTAAGCGGGGGGAGAGAGAGGGGGAGAGAGAGGGAGAGGGAGGAAGAGAGAGAGAGAGAGAGTGAGGGAGAAAGGGAGGGAGAGAGAGGGGAGAGAGAGGGAGGAAGAGAGATTAGAGGGAGGAGAGGGGAGAGAGAGAGGAGAGAGAGAGGAGAGAGAGAGAGGGGAGAGAAGGGGGAGAGTTAGGGGAGAGAGAGGGTAGAGAGAGGGGAAGAGAGAGAGGGGGGAGAGAGAGGGAATAGAGATGTGGAGAAGATGGGGAGAGAGAGGGGGAGAGAGAGGGGAGAGAGAGAGAGTAGAGAGAGAGAGGAGAGAGAGAGAGGGGGGAGGGGAGAGAGAGGGGAGAGAGAGGGGAGAGAGAGGGAAGAGAAAGGGGTTGAGAGAGGGGGGAGAGAGAGGGGAGGAGAGGGAGAGAGAGAGAGAGGATGAGAGGGGGAGAGAGGGGAGAGAGAGAGGAGAGGGGAAAGAGAGAGGATGGAGAGAGAGGGGAAGAGAAGGAGGGGATTGAGAGAGGGGAGGGGGAAGAGAGAGGCATAGAGGGGGGGAGAGAGGTGGAGAGAGGAGAGAGGGGAAGAGATTAGGGAAGAGAGGAGAGAGGATAGTGAGAGGGGAAGATGGGAGAGAGGTAGCAGGATGCAAACATAGGAGTATGCAATAAAATTGCGGTGAATTAATTATGATGTTACAAGAATGGGGAGGTTAAATGTGAGCACTGTCCGTCCTTGGATGAAATATTCAGACATATCCACATTAACTTGGAAAGGTGAAAATCAAACTCATGCGTTGGCCATTTGCATGAAGTCGATCAGTTCAATGGCAGATCTTGGCCCAATTAATCCGCTTCACTCTCGCTTGTGTGGCCTATGTTTAATACCTACTGTAGCTCCCGCTCAGTCCAAGTGCTTACACAATGACTCATGAGTTATTTTAGTGAAATATAAACTGCTATCACGCACGTGGGTTGTCATAACTGTGAAAATGTTTTCCATATTTAGTCATAATAGGTCAATTGATTCATGCAAATATTATTTCTTGCACTTCATTTACACTCTGTCCAATTTATGATGTTGTCCTGCAGCTGATCAGAATAGAGGGCTTGGCAGATGGTGACTGGATCTTTGATGTCAAAGTCCCATCAATAGCTTCTGCTCCAGATACACTGTATTCTCAGGTATTTAAATATTCAGGTATTTAAATATTCAGGTATTTAAATATTCAGGTATTTAAATATTCAGGTATTTAAATACCTTTAAATATTCAGGTATTTAAATACCTTTAAATATTCAGGTATTTAAAACCACCGGTATTTAAAAGGGCAAAACGGTGACACGGCGCTAGAGTTGCTGCCTACCCCTGTCCCACTTAGGAAACCCGAGCGGAAACCTCTGGAGACTTTGTGCCCCACCCTAGGTTTCCATGCGGTTCCCGGAGGTTTTTGTCAGTCTCCCTACCTGCTTCCACTACCTGCAACCTGCGGCAACCACCTGCAACCTCCGGGAACCGCACGGAAATCTTGGGTGGCGCGCAAAGTCTCCAGAGGTTTCCGTTCAGGTTTCCTAAGTGGGACAGGGGCATTATACAGCGCCAGAGGCCCAGGTTCGTAAGGTCATAAGGTATAGGAAGAGAATTAGGCCATTCGGCCCATCAATAGACAAACATGGCTGATCTATCTCTTCCTCTTGCCCTCTACCCGTAACCTCTGACACTTGTACTAATCAAGAATGGATCCAGTTTACAGTTTAGTTTATTGCCACGTGTACCGAGGTACAGTGAAAAACTTGTGTTGCGTGCTATCCAGTCAGCGGAAAGACAATACATGATTGCAGGGGCTAGGGGTGTTGGCTGTTCGGAGTTTGTATGTTCTCCCTGTGACCTGCGTGAGTTTTCCCTGGGTGCTCCGATTTCCTCCCACGGTCCAGGTTTTTGTTCCTGACTCTACGGGACCTGTTGCAGCGTTGTTGCTGATGTTTCGGTGGAGAAGTCGTTGATTATCCAGGATTGTGGAAACTTTGCCTAACTGTGATTCTCGACAGAAACAGTATCTGTTGGCTTCTCTTGAACAATAGCTGGACTCATAGGGCTGGCTCGAAGGGCCGAATGGCCTCCTCCTGCACCTATTTTCTATGACTCAATTGGGAAATATCTTTGTTTAAGAAGGAACTGTGCAGATGCTGGAAAATCGAAGGTAGACAAAAATGCTGGAGAAACTCAGCGGGTGCAGCAGCCTCTATGGAGCGAAGGAAATAGGCAACGTTTCGGGACGAAACGTTGCCTATTTCCTTCGCTCCATAGATGCTGCTGCACCCGCTGAGTTTCTCCAGCATTTTTGCCTACATGTGAAATATCTTTCTTCTTTCAGTCTATTTTGCTATCCTCTCAGGTAATGTTTGCCCGAACTAAATGATCAGTGTGGACTTTATGGAACTTCTATCTTTCCCTAGACTATTTTCCCGTCGTCCTTCCTCCTCTCCACTGGGATGTCTCAAGGGTCAAACATCATTGTGTGGGGGTGAGGCTGCCCCTGTACCACAGGTCTTCAGATTCAGATTCAGATTCAAACTTTCTTCTCATTGTGCAGTGTACAGTACAGAGACAACGATTTCTTGCTGCTTTCCCCACTTTAATCACCTTTCGTCTATGTCCTCTTTCAGATTGGGTTGGAGAGCACTCGATAGGATCCCAAGTCATAAGTAATCTGAGCAGAATTCAGCCATTCGGCCCATCAAGTCTACTCCGCCATTCAATCATGGCTGATCTATCTCTCCCTCCTAACCCCATTCTCTTGCCTTCCCGTACTAATCAAGAATCTATCAATCTCTACCTTAAAAATATCCATTGACTTGGCCTCCACAGCCTTCTGTGCAAAGAATCCCCACCCTCTGATTAAAGAAATTCCTCCTCATCCCCTTCTTAAAGGAACATCCTTTAATTGTGAGGCTATGACCTCTAGTCCTAGACTCTCCCACTAGTGGAAACATCCTCTCCACGTCCACTCTATCCAAATCGTTCACAATGTGGTCCCCAAACATTCTTCAAAACTCCAGCGAGTACAGACCCAGTGCCATCAAACGCTCATCATATGGTGACCCACTCATTCCTGGGATCATTCTTGTCTTCCATTCTTTCTTTCAGCGGAAATGTACCTAGTCTGCAGCAGTTACAGAGATAGGTTGAATAAGTTAGGTCTTTATTCTCTGGAGCGCAGAAGGTTAAGGGGGGACTTGATAGAGGTCTTTAAAATGATGAGAGGGATAGACAAAATTGATGTGGACAAACTTTTCCCTTTGAGAATAGGGAAGATTCAAACAAGAGGACATGACCAGAATTAAGGGACAGAAGTTTAGGGGTAATATGAGGGGGGACTTCTTTACTCAGAGAGTGGTAGCGGTGAGGAATGAGCTTCCAGTGGAAGTGGTGGAGGCAGGTTCATTGGTATCATTTAAAAATAAATTGGATAGGCATATGGTTGAGAAGGGAATGGAGGGTTATGGTATGAGTGCAGGCAGGTGGGACTAAGGGAAAAAAAAGTTGTTCGGCATGGACTTGTAGGGCCGAGTTGGCCTGTTCCCGTGCTGTAATTGTTATATGATTATATGGTTATATGGTGTTTCCAATTTCCTATTTGAAGCTGGATGATGAGGAAACGTGAACCTGTTCCATCGCTCCTTGCAGGTTGGTCAATCTAAAACGATCTAAACTCTTAATCATCATCCGAAGTGGCTTCTTCTTGAAGAAATCACATCAGATCATGGTCGAGAGTTTGACCATGCGTGGAAAAGACTCTCAATGCTCTATTGTGCATTCCTCACATGCCTCACTTCTAACAGCTTTGTATGGCAGGTGATTCATATTAAAAGATTGTTCATACCGTTCCATCCAAGTGGCTCTACTGTGATGGCTTGTGATAGCCCACGTCCACCCCTGGGATTAGTGTTTAGTTTTAGTTTAGTGATACAGCGCAGAAACAGGCCCTTCGGCCCACCAGGTCCGCCCCGACCAGCGATACCCGCACATTAGCACCACCCTACACACACTAGGGACAATTTTACATTTACGCCACGCCAAATAACTCTTTGGAGTGTGGGAGGAAATCAAAGATCCACGCAGGTCATGTGGAGGACGTACAAAGCCTGTACAGACATTCACCCGTAGTCAGGATCGAACCCGGGTCTCTGGCGCTGTAAGGCAGTAGCTCTACCACTACACCACCATGCCACCCATTGTGTTCTCCAATCCATGTTTACATCTACTGGTGAAGCCAATAGATAAATCATCTTGCCACCACTTCATATTCATCACATCCGGATATTACAAACATAGACATAGAAACATAGAAAATAGGTGCAGGAGTAGGCCATTCGGCCCTTCGAGCCTGCACCGCCATTCAATATGATCATGGCTGATCATCCTGTACCTGCCTTCTCTCCATACCCCCTGATCCCTTTAGCCACATCTAACTCCATCTTAAATATAGCCAATGAACTAGCTTCAACTACCTTCTGTGGCAGAGAATTCCAGAGATTCATTACTCTCTGTGTGAAAAATGTTTTCCTCATCTCAGTCCTAAAAGATTTCCCCCTTATCCTTAAACTGTGACCCCTTGTTCTGGACTTCCCCAACATTGGGAACAATCTTCCTGCATCTAGCCTGTCCAGCCCCTTAAGAATTTTGTAAGTTTCTATAAGATCCCCCCTCAATCTTCTAAATTCTAGCGAGTACAAGCCGAGTCTATCCAGTCTTTCTGTGCTGCATTCTTCCAAAATCATCCTTTTCAATATTACTACCCTGAGGGCTCAGTTTCATGTAAGGTTGGTTGGTAGACAGTTCATAGACTCTGCATTGAAGTGTCTTTATGTCTTCAATCAGACCTGTGGCTTCATCAGGCCATCCAGTTAAGATGTCTTCATATTCTTGCTCCAACATTGGATCCTATAGTGAGCTGTTTCTATTGCTGTTACAGGGAAATTGCCTCTACTATCTGTACCTTGGTTGACTTTCTGCATTTGACATGACTTCATGACATAACCCTGACAAGGCATCTATCATTGTGTTTTATCGGTCTCACTGTTTAGGTTTGTCACATGTACCAGGGTGTAGTGAATAGCTTTGATTTGCATGCTATTTAACCAGATCAGATAATACTCTACATAAATACAGACAATTCTATCTCATGCAACAGGTGGAGCGAAGAGGAATATACAGATCGCTCAGCCTGAAGAAGGGACTCGATCCGAAACGTCACCCACTCCTTCCCTCCAGAGATGCTGCCTGTCCCACTGAGTTACTCCAGCATCTTGCGTCTATCTTCGGTGTAAACTAGCACCTGCAATTACTTCCTAATGCAAGAAAATATTGTTCTCAGCATTGCAGCGCTCCAGTTCTAGAGACCCAGTGCCACAGTTGTATTGAGCTACAGTTGGATAGTTCCCCTCAGTAACTTGGAATAAGACCCTCGTCCAAAATGACCAGAAGCAGCTTGCAGGCAGTGTAGTACGTCTCAATGGCCTTCTCAGCAAGAAATGATAAAACCCTGGTAACATCTAATCTAATCTCAAATGTCAGTCTCTATGTCCGAGCAGGATTTATGTTTATTTTTGGTCCACCTGGCTACTCGACTGCCCATGTGTAGGCTCATCATGTCCCCAATAACATTGTTGAAGTAACGCAAGCATATTTCACCACGCTGCTGGGGCAATAAGATATCAAGCAATGTCTCACGTCTGAGACTTTTCCAATACAGAAGATACATTTGTTTTGCTGGCCTTTATCCCACATTATCCCTTCATCCCCATCGCTCATTTTTCTTTAATACGAGGTGAACCAGTATTACCATTGCAATAACAGCGGAGCCCCGTTATACACTGACGCAGGTGAACCGACAGAGGTTCACACTAACATTCTGTGCTGGCCAGAAATCCTTTGCATTTTTAGAGGCCACCTCCATAGATACATTTGTATTGAAAGTAAAGTAACATGGACTGGATATAATCATCCACTAGACCACACACAATGTTGGCTCGCAGCGTGCGATCCATAAATGCACTGTAGTTGCAAAGCAATGCAGATCCTTCAGAGCAACCCTGCCACTGCTAATCATCTCTCCTGACCCATGGCAATGGTTCCTACAGCATGCCCCAATCTCTGTTCATGCTGGGGCTGAAATGCTTTTTGTAACTTCCTTTGTTGAATTGGATATCATTTGTCAAATTAAAGTTGCTGCAGTTACATATGTATCTGCGCCTATTCCTACCAAAATAGACTATCTTCTTGCTTTCATGCACAAATTCTTTGGATACATCTCCTCCTTTGCCCTCACTCTTTACTTGTTGGTCTTGACCTAGAACACATTTTCATCATTTCAGTGTGAAAGGAATGAAGGGCTCCTGCGACTTCAGTTTAGTTTAGTTTACTGACTCTGCGTCGACCAGCGATCTCCGCCCAATAACACTACGCTACACACACTAGGGACTATTTACAATTAAACCAAGCCAATTAACCTACAAACCTCTACGTCTTTGGATTGCGGGAGGAAACTGGAGCACCCGGAGAAAACACACATAGGTCACAGGGAGAACGTACAAACTCCAGACAGGCAGCACTCATAGTCAGGATCAAACCTGGGTCTCTGGTGCGGTAAGGCAGCAACTCCAGCACTGCGCCACTGTGCCACACTGAAACTTGTTAAGGGCCTGACCCACTCACGGTCGTGGCAGGTCGTTGAACATGCGACGTCTGGACCCTCCCACAAGCTACAACAACCTACCATCTAGTCGACGGCAAACTACGGCAAGCCACCGACAACCGGCGACCCATTAATACGTCCACCTACGACCACACCTACAACAACCTACGAACACACAGGCGACAAGCTACAACAAGCAACAACCCTGTCGGCGACAACTGAAGACAATTGACGTGGGTTGACGTAGGTTGACGTGGGTTGACGTAGGTAGTCGCCAATGGAATTCACTGAAGTCAGCACCCGGTGACAACCAATGTCACCTGGCAACAACCTGCATCATCCTGGCGACAACCTACGACAGGAAACGACAAGCCCACAGTCGCTGAAAAGTTTTGAACATTTCAAAATCCAGCGGCGACCAGAAAAACGTTACGACTCTTTAGGCAACTTGAGGAGACGACTCACGACCGTACAGGCATCAACCCGCGACCATGTGGCAACAGCCTAGTCACCTGTAGTCACCGAATAAATCACCTAAATGGGACGGGGGCTTTGGGATTACAGTTTTTCCAGTATAACTGGTCTAAGACTAATCTGATGATATGTAGTGTTTATCACTTTGCCAACCCCTTCACTTGATCAAGCATAGAGCCTGGTGCTATATTCACTGTTAGGGAACCAATCATTTATTTTGTGGGTACTACTTTGTTCCTGTTGTTTTAGTTTTCACCTGAGACTTAATTAATCATTCATCCCACTACTGTGGCCATGTCAATAATCAATGTTCTCCACAATGTGGTTACTTTTCATTCTTGCCTATCCGCGTTTCCAGTGCCAATGTAGAATGTATGGGCTTGAACACAATAACGACTGAGTGATTTACTTTTCAGTTTACTTTAGTTTAGATATACAGTGCGGAAACAGGCCCTTCGGCCCACCGATTCCGCGCTGCCAAGCAATCCCTGCACATGTACACTACCCTACACACATACCCCGTTGGATTGCAACCTTGTCGTGGTCGGGGAGCGTGTGTGTCTCAGTGACCCCTAGAGCAATGCCAGCGGGAGATTCGTCTCCTGTCAGGGTCTCCCATGCTGGACAGGTCGAAGGGTAGAGGCGAGACAAAGAGCGATCCACTGGTCCTCCAGGTTGGAGGTTGAGCACAGGGCTAACAACCCTGTCTCGTAAAACAAAGATGTTATGGAAACAGCAACTGAAGGAATCAACGCTACTGAGTGGAGGACCTTCATTGCTGCTCTACATGTCAGGAGGCATAATAGGCAGTAAGAAATAAGAAAAAACACACACACACAAGGGACAATTTACATTGAAACCAAGCCAATTAACCCACAAACCTGCATGTCTTTGGAGTGTGGGAGGAAACCAAAGATCTCGGAGAAAAACCCACGCAGGTCACGGGGAGAACGTACAAACTCCGTACAGGCATGCACCCGAAGTCGGGATCGAACCCGGGTCTCTGGCGCTGTAAGTGCTGTAAGGCAGCAACTCTACCGCTGCACCACTGCGCCCTCCTAAATTCCTTGACTTGAAAGATTAATTTGTCGGTCTCTCTTTCCACAGATGCCGCCTGATCTGCTGAGTGTTTCCAGCGATTTTGTGATTTAGTTTCAGATTTCCAGCAGCTGCAATTTTTTTTTTTTGATTTTCATATCGTAAACTTGCGTGCGTCAATTCTGGAACTTCTCTCTACAAAATATTGTGACAATTCAGAAATGCATAGACACAAAGGATTTTGTGTCTATCTTTGGTTTGGATAGCATGGGGCACTTTGGTTCTGCACAACAATCAGATAGGCAAGTATAGGTACACACAAAATGCTGGAGTAACTCAGCGGGACAGGCAACGTCTCTGGAGAGAAGGAATGGGTGACATTTCAGGTCGAGACCCTTCTTCAGACTGAGAATCAGGAGAGGGGGAGATATGGAGATAAGGAAGTGTAAGGCGTGAGAACAAGACATCAAAGGGGGTGGAGATGAAGGAAAATGCAGAATAGATTATTTTTAGCTTGGAGAAGGTAACAATAAAGCAAGCAGAGATAAAATGTAATCAGGGGCAGTCGGAGGCTGGAAGGAGGAGGGGAGGGATGGAGAGAGAGGGAAAGCAAGGGTTACTTGAAGTTAGAGAAGTCAATATTCATACCATACTAAGCTGCCCAAATGAAATATGAGGTGTGTATAGGTGGCAGAATAAAGCTTCCTCGACTCCCTGTCGACTATTACTGTACATAAATATAACCTCAGGGAGCTTCAGGCTTTTTCAGCAGTCACCTTACTGCCACTGACAAAGCACAGACAGGGTTTACTGCTGACTTCTGAAATGAAGGCAGTGATGGTTGCAGAATCAACATCTGGCCCATCAACTATTGAGAGAAACAAGACACTAATTCCGTTTACGACTCTTCAGCAGAACAGATCTGACCATGAAGAATTTGCCTCACTTACTTCTCCTTTCAGGTGCTGTTGTACTTACAGGTTTTCAGCATGTGTGGTTTGAAAGGCTTGTCAGCACCAGTTCATTACTGTGTGTCCAAGCCTGTAGGGACCTTGGGGTGTGACTGCCGCACATTCAGGCGAAGGAGATGCTTAGCTCATGACTTCAGAGCTGGCTTCAGTCTCAGTCCCAGAGGTGAAAAACGCAGCGTGGGAAGATGTCCTCTAGTGATCAGAGCAGAGGAGAGCAATCTCACGCTGATCTTAGAGGGCAGTTTCCCCAGGCGCGAGAGACACTGCAGCCTTCAGAATGCTCCCCAACCCCAGAGAATGCTACCAGCAACCTTCAGAAATCAAGCAGATTATCTGCACGCTTGGCAGCACGGCGATAGAGCAACCGCCTTACACCGGCAGAGTGCCGGTTCGATCCTGACCACGGGTGCTGTCTGCACAGAGTTTGTATGTTCTCCCCTGTGGCCGCGTGGATTTTCTCTGGGCGCTCCGGTTTCTCCCCATATTCCAGAGACGTAGTGTTAATTGGTTTGGTTTAGTTTTTTAGTTTAGAGATACAGCGCGGAAACAGGCAATGAGAACCCTTCTTCAGACTGATTAGACATAGACATGGAAAATAGGTGCAGGAGTAGGCCATTCGACCCTTCGAGCCTGCACCGCCATTCAATATGATCATGGCTGATCATCCAACTCAGTATCCCGTACCTTAGTCTAAAGTGACCAGTCTGATCTGATCAAATGGGTTGGTACAGTCTGAAAGAAAGGATCTCTACCCGAAACGTCTCTTCAGAAATACTGCCTGGCCCGCTGAGTTACTCCAGCTTTCTGTGTCTTTCTGCAGAGATCTTCTGTGTTACACCAACACTTTGTGCCCTGTTGTGTATAGACTAGCATCTGCAGTTCCTCGTGGCTACCTTCAGTCACACTGAGGTCCTTGAGCTACTAAGGCCTGACATGGGTGCTTGGAGCAGACCTCACACCTGCACCAGGAGACGGATGGATTCACCACCCCAGGGGCTGGGAGGAGGCGGCATTCCGACTTGTTGAGTTTGCCGGCAGACGACGGATGATCCTGACCTTGCTCCCTGAGTCTGCAGCCCTCATTGCCTAATATGGAGCCCCACACGCAGACTGTAAAACACAAACATCCCGCTTGTCAGGTGAGCCTGGCGATGCTGGCACGACCTCAAGCCAAAAATACTTTGGAAAAACAGCTCATAAATCTAATTTGTCCTTCTGCTGCTCAGTGCGCTGCCCCAGGAGGCTGTTAACCCCTTCATGGCGCAGTGGATCATGTCCCAGCTGCCATCAGGGTTGTGCGCTATCATCTCAGCTGTGAGAACTGCGCTTCCAACTGCAGCATTCCAGTAATGCTGCTGGAATGTCAGCGGCAATTTGTGACCAAGCTTCTGGAGTGACACTTGGCTTTGCAACCTTCTACTACAGAAATAAGATAACCAAATTGGGCAGCACAGTGGCACAGCTGGTAGTGCCACTGTCTCCCAGCTCCAGAGACCAGGGTTCGATCCTGACCTTGGGTGGTGCTCTGGATTACATCCGGGTGCTCTGGTTTCCTCCCGCGTGCAAGACATGTGCAGCTTTGTTGTTCTCTGTGTGTTACCCCTAGTATAGTGGTAGAATCTGAGGGGAATCGATGGGGAATGTGGAGAGAATGAAATGGGATTAGCGCAGTATTGGTGTCAATGGGTGGTTGATAGTCAGCATGGACTTGGTGCCTTAAAGCCCCTGATTAAGTGTTGTAAATCTCCATGTCATGGGCGGCACAGTGGCACAGTGGTAAAGTTGCTGCCTTACAGTGCTTGCAGCTCCAGAGACCCAGGTTCGATCCTGACTACGGGTGCTGTATGTATGGAGTTTGTACATTCTCCCCGTGACCGCGTGGATTTTCTCCGAGATCTTTGGTCTTGACTGACGCCGAAAAAATCGCCAAGTGGGACAGGCCCTTTCCTCTTCACAGGGATTGGCCCCTTTCCATGTCCTACCGCAGATGCTGCCTGACCTGCAGAGTTCCTCCGGCAGTTTGTTTTTTGCTCCAGATCCCAGATCCTCCAAGAGTCTGTCGCTTGCATCTGTTCTGTGATGCCGTCCAACCAACCTCTTTCTCCCAGGCCACTGAACCTACAGGGCCATCGGGAAAGTGACACTACTGACATTCCCCTTTGACATTCCAGGATCTTTGCTAATCTCTGCTTTTCTGTCTGCATTTTGTTCTTTTCTCTCTCATTTATCATATTGTATACAGTGTACAATGTTTACATATTCTGTTGGGCTGCAGCAAGTAAGAATGTCATTGTTCTATCTGGGACACATGACAATAAAACACTCTTGCATTCTGCTTACAGGCCTGTTAAGTTGCTGCAGGTAAGATCTCACTGTCCATTGTCAGCGCATATGACAATGAGACTCTCTCTCTCTAAACTCTTGTGATTTGGCTTCCTGGATGGCACAAGCGTGGTGGGCCGAAGTCCTGTGCTGTACTGTTCTATACTCTATGTCTCAGTACAGCATTGTCTGTATGACCTGTCTTTCCACTCTTACTCCTCATCCTCTAAACCCCTTCTGGCTTCACCACTTCCCCAAGTGTCTGTGCTGGAGGAGTTCAATTGTACTAGTCTTTGAAGGGTCACATGCAGGCTTGCTTATATGATCAGGGACAAATTCCTGCATGGGATCACAACCAAACGTCCATTATATTTCTTGTTGATTAGACGAGGCCTAAATCTCTTCTCACGCCAACCTTGCAGACAGTCCGTGTTCCTTACACCTTACACCTCTTCCGTCTCAGGCCTCGTGACCACGCTTTCACCCCTTTATTTCACCAAGCATGGTGGAGATTCCAGTGGATCATTGCCCAGTGTAGACCTCCCTCCTTTTTACTCACAACCTAAATTTCTGCCCTTCTCCAAAACTATGTCCCAACTAAGATTTTTTTTCAAAAGGACACTATTAGTGGCAGTTAATTTGTGCAGAGCAATCTCATACAGAGAACAATAACATGAGTTACCAAATAGACTGTTCTAATGAGTTTCCTTGTGGCCCACAGATTGACCAGGTAAAAACTGAGAATTGCCATGTTCCTCAAATACTTCAAGTGGTGGTGGCACGGTGGTGCAGCGTAAAGTTGCTGCCTCACATCACCAGAGACCCCGGTTCGATCCTGACTATGGGCGCTATCTGTACGGAGCTTGTATGTTCTTTCTGTGACCGCGTGGGTTTTCCCCGTCTGCTCCGGTTTCCTCCCACACTCCAAAGACGTGCAGGTTTGTAGTCCTTACTTTCTCCTCCCATTCTCAGCCCACTGGCTCCTCCTCATCCTTTCTTCTTCCCGCCCCCACCCTCACATCAGTCTTCAGAAGGGCATCGGCCCGAAACGTTGCCTATTTCCTTCGCTCCATAGATGCTGCCTCACCCGCTGAGTTTCTCCAGCATTTTTGTCTACCTTTGATTTTCCAGCATCTGCAGTTCCTTCTTAAACAGGTTTGTAGCTTAAATGGTTTTGGTAAAGAAAATGATAAATTATCTCTAGTGTGTAGGATTGTGCTAGTGGTGGAGGATCGCTGGTTGGTGCGAACTCGGTGGGCCGAAGGGCTTGTTTCTGCGTTGTATCTCTAAAACTGAATCCAAAACTCAAGCACAAAGAGTAACTTAGCGGGTCAGGCAGCATCTCTGAAGACCACGGATAGGTGATGTTTCGGGTTGAAACCCTTCTTATTTGGGTCGAGACCCTTCCTTTGGTCGAGACCTTCTTTCAGGTCGAGACCCTTCTACTCAGCTGCCCTTAGGCCTCTGGTTCTGAGCTGCTTTTTAGCCTCTGTGCGTGTTTCCACCCGTTAGTTTAAAGCAGGAGACGATGGCAAGTACAGATATCCGCCGTCCCTGGGTGGATCGAGCCAGCCCTGCAGTGTTCCCACACGCCAATTGTAGTGGTCTGGCGTCTTCTGCACTGAATCGGATCAGGGAAGGAAATGACTCAGAGAAATGGGTTTAGGCAGCTGTTTGGTTTTCAAATTGGTCTAACGAAAGGGTGGAACTGTGGTGAGGCAATTAACCCTGCTAGCTACAGCTTCAGGGAACCAAGTCCAACACTGTCCTTGGGTGCTCTCTACATAATCTGCACTTTCTCCCTGTGACCTCATGGAGCTCCCCCCAGGTGCTTTGAAACTCCTCCCACATCCCAGAGATGTGCGGGTTGCTTGGACATTGTAAACTACCTTGGCGGTCGGTGTCAAATGAATCAAATGGGACCTCCTGGGTGTGCAAGGCGAACATTACAGGGCAACTGGAAAATAAGAGAGGGCAAATGAGACTGGTGGCATGGTTCTGCTAGGAGCTGGCATAGTCCAATGGGCCAAATGTCCTCTTTCTGCATTCTAATGAGTAAATGGCATCCTCACCACTGACGCCCACATCCCAAGCTGCACGAGTGGAATAGTCCCCGCACTCACTGACACTTGTCCCAAACCTTTCTCAGGAGCCTCGAGGCCACAGGTTGCATCAAACCCAGCCACCTGGCATGGGTATATAGATAGGATAGACAGTCAGAGCCTTTATCCCAGGATGGAAATGTCAAAGACTAGAGGACATAGCTTTAGGTTTAAGGGGCTGTCCCACTGCAGCAACTAATGTACGTGTTTAGAAGAGTTTGCCCTTGACTCAAACTCGCAGCGTGGTCGACACGTGGTCCTAGGAGGTCCTTTGAGGTCACTGGAACTCTCCTTCATGCTCGAGGTAAGTTCCCGCATACTCGTGGCCTCAATTTGGTCGAGGAAAATTTTTCTGCATGTTGAAAAAATTTCCGCGAGTAAAAATTGGTCGGCATGGTTCTTTTGAACTCGTAGTGAAGTGGAGTGGGGTCCATACATAGTTACAGGCAGTCGAGGGCAGCCGTAGGCAATCTCCTTCGCTGACCGGGCATTTTAATTGGCTCATTGGAGTTTTCAGGACCAAGGAATGCCCGCTAAACTTTATTAAAAGTTGTCTGGCTTCTTAAAAGAGTCTCCACTCCTTCACCCCCCCTTCATCCCCCTTTTCTCCCCCCCCCCCCCCCCCCCCCCCCCCCCCCCCCCCCCCCCCCCCCCCCCCCCCCCCCCCCCCCTCCACACTATCTAAAGGACACCATACACTGTGCAGCCGTCTTTTACCTTTGCATGGCAGATGCAGTATAATATAGATAAATGTGAGGTTATCCACTTTGGTGGCAAAAACAAGGGGCAGATTATTATCTCAATGGGGTTAGGTTAGGTAAAGGGGAGGTACAGCGAGACCTGGGTGTCCTTGTACACCGGTCACTGAAAGTTGGCGTGCAGGTACAGCAGGCAGTGAAGAAAGCGAATGGAATGTTGGCCTTCATAACAAGAGGATTTCAGTATAGGAGTAGAGAGGTTCTTCTGCAGTTGTATAGGGCTCTGGTAAGACCACATCTGGAGTATTGCGTACAGTTTTGGTCTCCTAATTTGTGGAAGGACATCCTTGTGATTGAGGCAGTGCAGCGTAGGTTCACGAGATTGATCCCTGGGATGGTGGGACTGTCATATGAGGAAAGATTGAAAAGACTAGGCTTGTATTCACTGGAGTTCAGAAGGATGAGGGATGATCTTATAGAAACATAAAATTATAAAAGGATTGGACAAGCTAGATGCAGGAAAAATGTTCCCAATTTTGGGCGAGTCCAGAACCAGGGGCCACCGTTCAGAATAAAGGGGAGGCCATTTAAGACTGAGGTGAGAAAAAACTTTTTCACCCAGAGAGTTGTGAATTTGTGGAATTCCCTGCCACAGAGGGCAGAGGAGGCCAAGTCACTGGATGGATTTAAGAGAGAGTTAGATAAAGCTCTAGAGGCTGGTGGAATCAAGGGATATGGGGAGAAGGCAGGCATGGGTTATTGGTTGGGGACGATCAGCCATGATCACGATGGCCTCCTCCTGCACCTATTTTCCATGTTTCTATGTACAGCATGGACATTGTTCTATGTTGTACGATCTCTCTCTCTCTCAACAGTGTTGTATTGCTGTGTGTCCTGCACTGGAGAGGAGAGCGTATAACCCAGGCAGAGGGGTGGTGGGATGGGCGGAGGAGAACCATCAGAACTGACAACACACACGCTGAAGGGCCTGTCCCTGTGCTGTACTGTTCCATGTTCTTTGTTCTACGTTCAAAGACATATTATGTTACCGTAAGAGCAGATGTTGATGAAGCTGTGTCTGACAGAGGCTGGCACCTGTAGTCCTGCCGTCTTAAACTCTGCTCAACGTACCACGAATTGCCCCAAGTGCTTCAGAACAGCTTTGCAAAGAAAAGATTGCCAAGTTCAACTAATCTCAGTGAGTGGCGGTTAGATGGAACTGGAAGGTAGTTGAAGACAGACACAAAAAGCTGGAATAACTCAGCGGGTCAGGCAGCATCTCTGGAGAAAGGGAATAGGTGATGTTTCAGGTTGAGACCCTTCTTCAGAAGACTTTTTGTGTCTATCTTTGTTTTAAACCATCAGCTGCACTTCCTTCCTATACATACAGTAAGAGGTAGTTGAGGCAGGTACCACAACAGCATCTGAAAATCACTCAGAGAGCTAGCTACATAGATATGGCCAAACTTGGGTAAATAGGACTGGCTGAGATGGGGCATCTTGGCTGGCGTGGAGATGGGGCATCTTGGCTGGCGTGGAGTTGTGCCGAAGGAACTGTTTCCGTGCCCAATGTCTCTGAATCCATGACTCACATCCCCTTTGGACATTGTTGGCTGAAGGGCCAGTTCCTGTGCTGTACTGTTCTATGTTCTTAAAGCAAAACTGGGCGGTATGAGGAAATTTGCAAAGATACAAACTAGGAGCGAGTTGAAGGCCATTCGGCCCTTAGACTGCTCCTTCACCCAATGATATTGTGGCAGATTTAATTGTAGTCCCAACTCCCCATTCCCATCCATCCACAGTCACCTTTATCCCCCCCGTCCTAACCCCCCTTCATTTATCAAGAAACTACCTATCTTTCTATTTTGTGGGTGGCACAGTGGTGTAGTGGTATCCCTTCATTCCTTGGATATCCATGTGCCTATTCAAAGTTCTCTTAAATGCCACTATCGTATCTGCCTCCACCACCACCCCTGGCAGCGCGTTCCAGGCACCCACCGCCCTCTGTATAAAAAACTTGTCCCTCACACCTCCTTTATTTTGAGACAGGGTGGGAAGGGAGAGCTGAGAAAAGATGTGCTTTACATCTTATTTTAAGAAAACCAGATTATATTCGTCATTGACAATTATTTGCTTTTGAACAGAATACAAAGTGCTGGAGTAACTCAACGGGTCAGGCAGCATCTCTGGAGAACACAGATGTGTGATGTGTTGGGTCAGGGCCCCCCTTCAGACTTTCGATTTTGGAACATACTTACAGAAACAGAGGCAGAGATAGCACAGAAACAGGCCCTTCATCCCATGTGGACCATGCTTTTACCATCATCCTAGGGAGACACTCAGCAGATCGGGCAGCATCCGTGAAGCAGAGGGCTAGTCGACGTGTCGGGTCGAGACCCAAATTCAGGACATGTATCAGCACTTTGTGTTGTGAGTACCCATCTATGCTATTCCCACTTGCCAGCCTCATTCAAGCGGTTGCCCAAACACTGGTTGTATGTGGTGAGAGACCGTGCCTCCACAAGCAGGCTGTCCTTGATCCCAACCACCCTTGAGTGGGAATTCCTTCACCAGATACTTTTTTAAACTAGGTACCGTTCACTCTAACTCTGTGCCCTGTCGTTGTGGACACCTTCTTATCTCTGGCGTGCACATAATTATGGGAACATGACAATTAAACCTGCCCGACAGACACGTAGACAGAGACTCACACGCAGGCGCACACACACAAAACACACACACACACACACACACATATGCACACAAATATGCATACATACACATGAACCCACACACGCGCACACACACATGCACACATTCATTCACACCCACATGCACACACACCGCACACACGTGCATTCACACATAATGCACACACATGCACACACACATGTGCACACATAGGCATGCATGTGCGTGCAGAGACAGGAACTGGCATCCTCACTGCTGTTTAAACCTGTCGATCAATCAAACAGCTAATCAATTCTTCTCCTGATGTTGCCGACGCAGTCCCGCTGCCCCACGCCGCAGTGCACCGACACCAACTGCATCCCCCTCTCCCGCAACACCGGCTTGGTGAACAGGCGCAGTGTGGATGGAGGGAGCTGAGCAGCAGCCCTGCAGCATTCCGCATGACAAAGACATCCTGAGCACTGGAGTAAAGGAAGTCCTAATTCACCGTGGCCTGGATAAAGAGCGACAACCAACTGACACGCACACACCTCCAACCTTCAGGACTGCCCCTCCACCTTACACACTCATCCCCTCACCTCCCATCCCCTCAAACAAGCAGAAACAATAATCAGCAACTATTTTAAAAAACCATAATGCATATTTCATTTCCAGAAAAAAACCTTAGTTCCCAGGCAATGGGTCTTTGAATCATATTTGCAATTTCTTAATAAAACATTAAAGATATACTAACATTGAACATATACTATGAAGGAGATCGAAAGATGATACTTTGTTTTCCAGCCTGTTTTTTTTTAAGGGGTGAAGGATGAGATAGCAGCCCAGGTCCCTGTCACAAGCCCACAGAGAGGTGAGTGTAGGAAAGGCAATCTTCAATACCAGTGACAGTGCTGCCAGCACTCTTCCACACTTACCTCACTCAGCCTTGTGCTCTCTCAGTCTGACAGCCTTCCCCAAATGCTGGACAGCTTGGAAGATTTCCTTTAAAGTTATTAGCTCCCCTACCTTGGGCTCAGTGCCCAGACTCCCCACTGTTACAGTCCAGAGAGAGAGAGAGAGAGAGAGAGAGAGAGAGTGAGGGAGGGGCGGGGGGAGAGAGAGAGAGTGTGGGGTGGGGGGAGAGGAAGAGAGAGAATCCTCTCTTCGGCCAAGTCAATAAGGGAAACTGTGGGAATGTTTGAGGATGTTTCTCTCCCAGCCTTTGCGAACATCAGCCTGTGTTTTCTCCAACCCAGCAGATGGAAAGAAAATCTATTTACCAGGCTTCAAAATTGACAACACATGCCTGCTCTTCTCTTATGAACTGGTAAATAGTTCTTTCATGCTGGGCCGGTTCCCTTGGCAACAAACATGCAGGAAATATCCCAGATAACTCCAATAGTGGGTAAAACATATGTTTCGGATAAAGTTTGGCAGTGGATCGTTTATCTTTCTTAGAAGTTCAATTTTCAGATAGGCACCTTCTTTACTTCATAGGAAGGGTCATAGGTCATCGAGCCTGACTCCTAGGCCGGGACAGATGAATGTCCTTTAGTCTTGAAAGACTGAGTGAGGGGAGATTTAATTATAAGTTAACCTGGGACACTGGCCAGATGCCAGAGGGGGGGGAGGTCACCTTCATGATGACAGGCTTCTCTCTGCACGAATACTTTTGATAATTATCCTTGGGATGGGGGAGAAGTTTGCAGTCTCTGACTGGAGGGAGATTGAGATTCATGTGTTCCCAATGGAGTCCGTGGGACCATGGAACAAGTGAAGATCAAACACAATACCTTCTTGTCAGCCAAACTCTAGTGACAAACACTACTGATAATCTGTTCACCAATGTTCTTATGAGTTACATGGATGATCGCTGGTTGGCACGGAGTCGGTGGGCCAAAGGGCCTATTTCCATGCTGTATCTCTAAACTAAACTTCTACAGCATATGATCGGGATGGTTTGGGAACAGCTTCACCCAAGACCACAAGAAATTGTGGAGTATTGAGGACGTTGCCCAGACCATCACTCCAACCAATCTCCCTTCCGTTGACTCCCTCTACACTACACGCTACCTTGGCAAGGCCGCCAGCCTAATCAAGGTTGAGTCTCACCCGGTCACTCCATCTTCTCCCCTCTCCCATCAGGTACAGAAGTATTAAAACGCACTGCTCTAGATTCAGCAGCAATTTCTTCCCAGCTGTTATCATGCAAATGAACCGTCCTCTCACTAAAGAGCGGCCCTGACCTCCCATCTACCTCATTGGAGGCCTTCAAACTATCTTTAATCAGACTTTACTGGACTTTATCTTGCACTAAACGTTATATCCTTTATCCTGCTTCTGTACACTTGACTGCAATCATGTAGAGCCTTTTCGCTGACTGGATAGCAAGCAATAAAAAGCTTTTCATTGTACCTCGGAACTCGCGTCAGTAAGAAACTAAGTTAAAAAAAAACTTTAAATTAACATTCTTGTGAGGTAGATATTGGAATGTGGCATGGGATGTACTTTCCGATCAGAATATTGTTATAAACACCAGAGTGCAATAAAAGCCCTTGTTTTCATGAAGATCACAGAGTAGGCAGTATACATGGCGATGATAGATACATCAATAAATACAATGACAAATGCAAAGCAGCAGAATGGCGCAAAGATTGTAGCGAGATTAAAGTAGGGCGAAAAAACTAAAGTGCGATTACAGAATAACTGAAAGAGGGAGAGTTAAGAGTCAAATATGCTGCCGGAGGTGATGATAGAGACAAATATAATGGTGGCAATTAAGAGGCTTTTAGTTAGGCTCATGGTAATGCAGAGATATGGATGAAGTGACAGTGTAGATCAGTTTAAACTGACCTCATGTACAACACAGACGATTTTTTGCCGAAGGTCCTGTTTCTTTTGTGTACTGTTCTATGGTCTATAGAATCTTACAAGTAGCGCACAGTGGTGCAGCTGGTAGAGCTGTTGCTGCCTTACAGTGCCAGGGACCCAGGTTCGATCCTGACCCCGGGTGCCGTTTGGGTGGACTTTTCATGTTCTCCCTGTGAACCCAGTTCTCCACACGGGGTTCCAGTTTCCCAAAGATGTGTGGATTTGTATGTTAACTGGCCTCTGTAAATTTGCCCCTAGTGTGTAGGGAGTGGATGAGAAAGTGAGATAACATAGAACTGGTGTAAATGGGTTATTGATGGTCGGCACAGACTGGGTGTGCTGACGGACCTGTTTCCATGCTTTATCTCTAAACAAAACTAATCTAAACTAAAATAACTCAATGGATCACGTGCAGGCAGAGGAGATAAGTTTAGCCTTGCATAATGTTCAGCACGGATATTGTGGGCTGAAGGGCCTTTTCCTGTGCTATACTGTTCCATGAAAGACACAAAGTGTTGGAGTAACTCAACGGGTCAGGCAACGTCTCCGGAGAATATGGATAGGTGTTGTTTCTGAACAATGGTCCCTATCCATGTTTTCCAGAGATGCTGCCTGACCCGCTAAGTTACTCCAACACTTTGTGTCTTTTAAAAAAAGTAAATCAGCATCTGCAGTTCCTTTGTTCAAGAAGGAACTGCAGATGCTGGAAGATCGAAGGTACACAAAATTGCTGGAGAAACTCAGCGGGTGCAGCAGCATCTATGGAGCGAAGAAAATAGGCGACGTTTCGTCGCCTATTTTCTTCGCTCCATAGGTGCTGCTGCCCCCGCTGAGTTTCTCCAGCAATTTTGTGTACCTTATGCAGTTCCTTGTTTCTACTGTACTGTTCGATGTTAAAAGTACTGTCTACAGACAATGGGACTGAAATTATTCCTTATTTCTTGCCCTGAAAGAGGGCGAGACTGTTGTATATGAGTTACGTTTAGTTTCCAGCATTTAGCTCCACTGATTTAAATGTTTATGCATTGTACGTCTCAAACTTTTTTAATGTTCATTTATGGTGGAAAATTTTACTACAAATATGGTTCTGTGAAATAACGTCGAACAGGTGTTACTGTTCGATGGATTATGATTCTACCAACAGTAAAATTAGATGGAGATTTCACCGTTTACTTCATTAAGCATGCCCTACGGTTTCTGAAAGGGAATTTTCGACAGCTGTTTATAAAATTTACCTTTTACTCCCTTAACTGCATCGACGATGGCTAAGTTACGAGGGGAAGTTTGAAAAATATGTCTCCCCTCATGCAAAAGATTGAGTTGTGAGGCTGCTAATGTGTTTACAACGTTAAAAAGATTCATTTGAGTTTATCTGGAGAAACTATGTTCTGGGATTCAAAAAGAAGGATAAATACTATTGGAGCCAGACTATTTAGTGAGGACGTGGATGTACCTTTACACAGACAAAACAGTGTAGTTTAGTTTAGTGTCAAAACACAGCGTGGAAACAGGCCCTTCGGCCCTCTGAGTCCATGCTGACCATCCATCACCCGTACACTTGTGCAGAGGCTCAAGGTCCATTCACTGCAGTTGCTGGTTTAACACTCTACTGAACAAACCGTCCGACCGGCAGCGGCACAACAAATAGACACATTTAAATGCTGTGGGAGAAGCTGAGGAGCATCCTGCTGGTTTTGCAGCTAATGCTCCTGTACCTCTTCCCAGATGGGAGGATGGAGAAAATGTCATGCGATGGGTGGTAAGGGTCTTTGATGATGGAGATGGCTCTGTTGATACATCTCTCCTTGTATATGTCAGCGGGCCAGGCAGCATCTCTGGAGAGAAGGAATGGGTAACGTTTTGGGTCGAGTGCCTCCTTCAGATTTCTGTTGTGCCGCTGGCAAAGGCTGCCAGCATCATCAAGGACCCACACCACCCTGGCCACACACTCATCTCTCCGCTGCCATCAGGTAGAGGATACAGGAGCCTGAAATCTGCAACATCCAGGTTCAGGAACAGCTACTTCCCCACAGCCATCAGACTATTAAACACAACTTCAAACAAACTATATACTATAACAGCCTGTTGCATTGTAT
Source organism: Leucoraja erinaceus (assembly GCF_028641065.1). Classification (NCBI taxonomy): domain Eukaryota; kingdom Metazoa; phylum Chordata; class Chondrichthyes; order Rajiformes; family Rajidae; genus Leucoraja; species Leucoraja erinaceus. The sequence goes on from NC_073408.1 coordinate 20,282,013, forward strand.
CTGTTTATTTATGTGTATATTCTATGGTATATGGTCACACTGATCTGATCTGATCTGATGTGTATTTATGCCTAAATATTCTGTTGTGCTGCAGCAAGCAAGAATTTCATTGTCCTATCTGGGACACTTGGCAATAAACTCTCTTGACTTGACTTCAGACCCACACACTTGTTCTATGTTATTCCACTTCCACATCCTACACTTGAGACGCAATTTACAGAGGACAATGAACCTACAAACGTGCTTTGGGATGTGGTAGTAAACCAGAGCGCCAGGAGAAAACCCCACCCGGTCACTGGGAGAGCGTGCAAACACTGCACAGACAGCACCCATAGTCAGGATTGAACATGGGGTCTCTGGTGCTGTAGGGCAGCAACTCTACCGCTGTGCCACCATGACGCAGTGGAATATGAAGTAAAATGAAGATGGTGGAAATACTTAGAGAGGTATGCCCCTGTCCCACTTAGGAAACCTGAATGGAAACCTCTGGAGACTTTGCGCTCCACCCAAAGTTTCCGTGCGGTTCCCGGAGGTTTTTGTCAATCTCTCTAATGGTCAAAAGTGGTTCCCACTTCTTCTCGGAACTTAGAAGAAGCTGAAATGGGGGAAGGTGAAAGATGGGAGTGTACCTCACAATCAGGAGGGCAGTGATCTTATTAAATGGTGGAACAAGCTTGAAGGGCCGAGTGGCCTCTTACTGCTCAGTGAGCGTGTATGTACGATCACATGTTAAAGCCTGGTGTCAAGGTGGCTGGATGGGGGCATTAGTTTAGAGAATAGACCAAGGGTGGCCTTTTTCCTATCAGCATTCCAAGAGCAATTTGTGGGCTGATTACTCGTATTTGCAAACGCAGCTCAAGCAGGAATTTAAATCAAGAAGCACAAGGGTTTATTGTGCAGGAACTATCTCTAATAAACTGAGCAACTCTTTGCTACAGGAATCCAAATGTAGTCCCACTGAGGTCTATCTATTTTCTTTCTCCCTCCCTCTCTCCCTTGCCCCCTCTCCCCCTCTCCCCCCTCTCCCTCTCTCTCTCTCTCTCTTCTCCCTCTCCATCTCTTTCTCTCTCTCTTTCTCTCTTCTCCCCTTTCTCGCTCACGTAATCTTTGTTCCTCTCCTCACTGTCTCTCCTTGCTCTGTGTCCCTCTTCCACCCTCGCTCACTCTCTCTGCTCCACCCACACGTTTTCTCTGTTTGCTTCCTCTCTATATCTCTCACTCTCTCATCCTCTCACTTCCTTCCCTCTTTCTCTCACTCTCTCATCCTCTCACTTCCTTCCCTCTTTCTCTCTCTCTCTCTCTCCCACTCTCATTCTTTCTTCCTCTCTCTGTCATCGACACATTTACAAAGAGGAAAACAAGTCATCCAACCCCTTGCGTTGAGTCTGTTCCGCAACGGCTGATCCGAATTTGAGCACCGTTCTTCCCATTTTTGACCCACATCGCTGATGCAAAGTCCCACTTAGAAGCTCCAGAAATCATGGCCTTATGATGGTCAAGGCATGGAGGAAGGGACAACTGATGCTGGCAATGTGAAAGAGAACAGAGAATGGTGGAAGCCCGCCCGGTAGGCCCGACTCGTCGGAGATTCTAGGTGGCGAGGCCTGTTTGGGTCAAAGGAGCGGCGACATGAGCCTCGGTGGCAACGGGAGCCTCGATGGCGGTGGGGCCTTGGAGGCCGGCGGTGAGGGGGGCCTCACCATCGATCCACGATCAACGGTCGATGAGTGTGAGGAGGGAGGGGAAGACAACGGAGACCCGAGGTGGGGGTGGGGCGAGCACTCTAGTTTAGAATCCTCTACCCAGGGGATAAGTCTGTGTTCGTTTGTTTGTTCGTTCCGGTTTAGGCTCTGTGCACACGGCAACCGGCCGACAGTCTTTTTATTTTTGTTTTCACTTTCAATTTCAAGTTTCCGTGTACCTTGTTGTGTGTTGCGACTGTTTGGCTGACCAATTTCCCTCCGGGGATGAATAAAGTTTTATTGTATCGTATCATATAAACCTATAAACCTGTACGTCTTTGGAATGTGAGAGGAAACCGGAATACCTGGAGAAAACCCACACAGTCACAGGGAGACGTGCAACTTCCATAGTCAGGATCGAACCAGGGTCTTTGGCGCCGTGAGACAGCGACTTTACCACTGCGCCGTTGTGTTGATCTTGTCATTCTCTCTTCCCATTAACATTGCAAATTGTTTATCCTCAAAAGCCTATCCGATTCCAGCCAAGTATGTCACTGTTACAATGCAGGATGATTCACAGCCCATTTCCTGCAACAAGGTTCCACAAAGAACGATCTGATAATCATCTGCTTTAGTTACCTATATTGCCCGAAGGATAATAAATGGCCAGGGCACCGGGATGAATGCCTGTGAACGGTACCATGAGATTGCTATGTCCACAGAAGAGAGCTGAAGAGGCACCAGTTTAATACTTCATCTCATGGCAGCATCTCCAGCTGTCTTGCACTCCCTCCAATTTGGAAGATTAAATTAAAATTTGATGAAAGGAGACATCAGATGGAACTTACCCATGCCTCTCTCCTGCAGATGGGGGATCGGGGGAAGGCAGGAGAACTGAATGTTTGGATCCCCACCCTGATATCCTAGCCCACCTCACCCCTCACTGTCACGTCATGGTCAGGGAAGGTTAAGATAAAGATCTCCCAGGTCTCCAGCTTCCCTCGTGTGAAGAATGGGTTTGTTTGTTGCTTTAATCGGGTGAGGTTCGAACTCTCCTCCATTACCTGAGCCCTCCGTTAACCTGCTCAGCGTTCTGCCACTCAACCTCTGCTCGTCTTTCCATTAGAAGGAGGCAGGTCCTGAACCTCTCTCAGTGCAGGGCCACGGTGAATTCTCACTTTGTAAACTAATACCTTCCTGGCTGAGCGCACCCTGGCCCGAAGGGAACTAGGGAGGAGGGACATTGCAGAAGTTAGGAATGATGACACCTAAGGCAGTCAAGCATCAATTTAGGATCTGATAACAAGGAACTGCAGATGCTGGTTTATACCAAAGATGGACACAAAGTGCTGGAGTAATTCAGCAGGTCAGGCAGCATCCCTGGAGAACATGGATGGATACATGTTTGTATAGAAAGGACCTCTTAATGCTGGTCTATACCAAAGATAGACACAAAGTGCTGGAGTAACTCTGTGGGTCAGGCAGCATCTCTGGAGAAAAAGGATAGGTGATATTTTGGGTCGGGACCCTTCTTCAGACTGTAAGTAGAGGGGAGGGAACTGGAGGTAGGAAAAGGCCAGAACAAAGCAGGCCTGGCAACAAACGACCAAAGAAGGGTGGAGCCCACAATGGGCCATTGTTGGCTGGGGAAAAGGTAATAACACAGGGATATGAACAGTGGGAATCGAGTTCTCTATGTTCTCCATACATTCATGCATCCATGTTCTCCAGGGATGCTGCCAGACCCAATGAGTTACAGCATTTCGTGTCAACCAATTTAGGATCTCTGGTTTGCAGAGATAAAAATGTCTCCACTGTCCTCCAATCTTGCTTGATTTCAGAATGGCGTCAAACTTCTTCGGCAGTGAGGCCTGGAATATATTATCAGAGGGTCTCAGCAGGTCAGGCAGCACCTCTGGAGGACATGGATAGGTGACGTTTCTAGTCGGGACCTTTCTTCAGTCTGATTTTAGTAGTGAGAAGAGAGGTGGAGTGGGACAAAGCCAGACCCACTAAACACAATTCAAAGAGGGCCCTGTCCTGAAACCTTGCTATCCATGTCCTGCAGAGAGGATGCCTGACCCATTGAGTTCCTCCAGTACTTTCTGTTTTTTCTAGCTTCTGCGATTCCTTGTCATCTATATATTGTCAGAGTCCAATCTCCCTGCTGCCAACAGCCTCTGCTGTCTCTGTGTATTATCATATGACCACATTCTCATTTCTTAGTGACCAGGCTCTCTGTTGGAGATGTTGACCCGGTTATGTCAACGATGGCTGGGATTTTAGAGGGATTTGGACACACCAATGAAGTTTAATTGGGAGGTATATTTTCTGTCCAAGGGGTCCACAGAGGGCAAACCCAGCCTTGCTTTACAAGATGCTCCCTTGGAAGTCTCAGTACCATCGGGAAGAAGGTACGGGAGTCTGAAAACCATGACCACCAGGTTCAAGATGAACTTCTTTCCAGCAACCATCAGGTTCTTGAACACTACACAACACTAACCTCAAGTATGCACTATGGACCGTCTTTGGTTGCACGAAGGACATTTATTTTTGTACTACCATTGGGTTATTAATCTATTGAATTTTGTTTATTATATGTTATCCCTGAGTATTGTGTAACGGGCTTGTTATGCTGCTGCAAGTAAGAATTCCATTGTCCTAGGTACACAAAATTGCTGGAGAAACTCAGCGGGTGCAGCAGCATCTATGGAGCAAAGGGAATAGGCGACGTTTCGGGCCGAAACCCTTCTTCAGACTGATGGGGGGGTGGGGGGGGGGAGAAGGAAGGAAAAGGGGAGGAGGAGGAGCCCGAGGGCGGGCGGATAGGAGGGTTTGAGGAGACAGCTAGAGGGTTAAGGAAGGGGAGGAGACAGCAAGGGCCAGCAAAATTGGGAGAATTCAATGTTAATGCCATCCGGGCGCAAGGTCCCCAGGCGGAATATGAGGTGCTGTTCCTCCAATTTCCGCTGTTGCTCACTCTGGCAATGGAGGAGACCCAGGACAGAGAGGTCGGATTGGGAATGGGAGGGGGAGTCAGTACACATCTTCTTCTTATGAATGAAACATAAAGCAAAGGAATAGTTAGATCTCAAGCCGGGTGCTGAGCAGCCAGGTTGTTGTCTCTGCGCCAATGTCTGCCAGGCCCTGACGCAGCTCCATTTGGTGGGTGGTAGAGCGGGCACCCAGAGATGACATGGTTGGCTGTCTGTTGTTCTGCTATGCATTCACAGGCTGGGCTCTGGCGGAGTACCCATCTCCACATGCTGACATTGTAATGCCCAACTCCAGTACCAAGTCTGTTGAGCTTCACCCATGCTCCTCTGCGGAGGTCAGACCCTGGACAGCTTTTATCTGGTGAAGAGATGTAGCTGTGTAGTGGAGATGAGGTTGCCTCCCACTCCTGTGACCACTTGGTGGCTATCCAGTGTGCTTTTGTCGCAGTTGACTGGATGGATGCTAGGAGTTGTTTTCCATGTGGGGCAAAGGGGTGACGGGACTTCATTCGGCGCGGCCTCTGCTCTCTGCTGATAGCCTGATGGCGGAGGTGATCTGGGTCCATGGCACGATGAGATAGTGCCAGAGTTGCTGCTTGCCTTCGGATTCCTGCAGGCGGAATTCCTCGGTACACATGAACACTCTTGACTCTTCATTGAGTAAAGATGCAAGTGTGGAGTCTCAGACTGCCTGTGCTTTGAAAACAATAAAATGTCCATATTCCCTCTTCTTGCTCCTCATTGAAGTATTTTCTCGTTGAATGTGGAGTTTGGGAGACTTCCTTAGTATAGAAGTTCGGAGGTCATGTATACAGTTGTATAAGGCATTGGAAAGGCCACATAGAGAGTATTGTGTTCAGTTTTGGTGACCATGTTATAGTAAAGATGTTGTCCAGCTGGAAAGGCTGCAGAGAAGATTTACGAGGATGCTGCCAAGGTTCCAGAGAGCTATAGGGAGAGGTTGAGCAGGCTGGGGCATTATTCCTCGGGGAACAGGAGAATGAGGGGTGATCTTATAGAGGTGTACAAAATCATGAGAGGAATAGATCGGGTAAATGCACAGAGTTGGGGAATCGAGAACCAGAGGACATAGGTTTAAGGTGAAGGGGGATCATTTAATAGGAACCTGAGGGGCAACTTTTTCACACAAAGAATGGTGGGTATATGGAATGAGCAGCCAGAGGAGGTAGTTGAGGTACTTCATGACATTTAAGAAACATTTTGGACAGGTACATGGAGAGAATACATTTAGAGGGATATGGGCAGGTGGGACAAGTGTAGATATGTTGTTCGTTGGCATGGGCAAGTTGGGCCGAAGGGCCTGTTTCCTCGCTGTATGACTCTATGACTCTAATCAGTAGCATGGAACCGTACAGAGGCTGGGGAGGGGAGTGGTCTCCAGTGGTCGACTAATCCAGGCCTAGGTATTTGAGATGGCGAGAGGTGACGGATCTCAGTGAGGATAAAAAATGCAGTATGTGAGTTGGCCCTGTAAATGTCACGGTGTAAGGGGAAGCTATTTGCTTTGCGAGGAAACTAGAACAGTCTTTTTTTTTGGACTTGCGAAATCGCACTGGAGCCAAAATGTGGCGGGTTGCAATTTGCAAGCGTTTTATATTGGACGAAAGATTCTGGGAAAACAAGAACACTGGCAAACAGACAGGAGTCAAATTTCCTGATGGCTGCTCAACTGTAGTTCAAGACAATGTTCAACCACAGAGTGCTGTTTTCACTTCAAATTGTGAAAAGGCATTTCTTGGCCAGGGTATCAGCTTTGTGCCTTGGATCTGAAAGGGAGGAATGTTGTTACAATGCAAAAGGAAGAGCAAATCCCAGTGTTTCTTCATTGCTTGGTTTATAGAGTCACTGAGCTAAACTGCAAGGTAACAAGCCCTGTGCACAAAGGAACTGCCGATACTAGTTTAGACCAACGATAGACATAAAACGTTGGAGTAACTCAGCGGGTCAGGCAGCACCCAGGAGGGAAGGAATTGGTGACGTTTCAGGTCAAGCCCCCACTTCAGACTCAGAGTCAGCGAGAGGGTGTCTAGAAGGGTAAGCATTGTTAGGTGAGGGGAAAGTGACAACACAGCCTGCAATCAGTAATATTTATTCTGAAGGATAGCAGAACTAAGTAAGTAAGTAAGTAAGTAAGTTTATTGGCCAAGTATTCACATACAAGGAATTTGCCTTGGTGCTCCGCCCACAAGTAACAACATGAAATACAGTGACAGTTACGAATGACTCAGAAAACACTAAACATTAATAATAATAATAAAACATTAATGATAAAACACCATTGATCAAGCATGTGAACCAACAAAATACCAGATCAAAGGGAGGCTACAGATTTTTGGCTGTTGAGTAGAGCAACTACTCGTGGATACAAACTGTTTTTATGTCTGGCTGTGGCAGCTTTGACAGTCCGGAGTCGCCTTCCAGAGGGAAGTGATTCAAAGAGTTTGTGGCCAGGGTGAGAGGGGTCAGAGATGATCTTGCCCGCTCGCAGTGTACAGTTCATCAATGGAGGGAAGGTTGCAGCCAATAATCTTCTCTGCTGATCGGACAATTCGCTGCAGCCTCCAGTCGGAGAACTAGTATGGGGGAGGGACGGAGAGATAGGGAAAACAAGGGTTATGAACATCGAATTCTCCCAATTTTGTTAATCCTTGCTGTCTCCTCCCCTTCCTCAGCCCCCCTGCTGTCTCCTCCCATCCCCCAGCCTTCGGGCTCCTCCTCCTTTTCCCTTTCTTGTCCCCGCCCTCCCCCGTCCCCGATTAGTTTGAAGAAGGGTTTCGGCCCGAAACGTTGCCTATTTCCTTCGCTCCATAGATGCTGCTGCACCCGCTGAGTTTCTCCAGCTTTTTTTGTGTAACCTTCAATATTTATACTGCTGGGTTGAAAGCAGACTTTCTGCCCACCTGGCCCTTCCCAACCAAATTGGCATACTGGTCTTGTCCAATGTGCCTGCATTTGGCCCATAACCCGTTAAAACCTTCCTCTCCATGTATCTATACTAATGTCTTTTAAAAGTCGCAATTGTATCTAGCATTCTCTGGCAGCTCATTCCAGATATGTTCGGCCCTCTGAGTTAAAATGTTTCCCCTCTCAAATTTCTCCCCTCTCACCATAAGCCAATGTCTTCTTGGAATACTCATTTCATCCATGCCTCCGTGATCTTCTACACCTCTACAATGTCACTGCTCAGCCTCACTGTCCACCAGGCTTGCCACTTTCAGTAAAACATGCACCTTTATTTCCAGATCTCTTTGCTCTGTACCATTTTCCAGGGCTCTGCCATTTACACAAATCCTGCCCTGGATTGACATTCCAAAATGCAACACCTCACGCTTGTCAGAGTTACATTCCATTCGCAATTCTTGGCCCAAATTCCCAACTGATCTGGATCCTGTGGATATCTTTCCTCACTATTCATTGCACCAGCATTTATGGTGTCACCTGCAACTTTACTAACAACGTTGACTACATCGACATCCAAATCGTTAATGTGGATAACAAACAACAGTGGTGTCGGAAGGAACTGCAGATGCTGGTTTAAATCACAGATAGACACAAAATGCTGGAGTAACTCAGAGGGACAGTCAGAGGGAATGGGTGACGTTTCGGGTCGAGACCCTTCGTCAGACTGGAGGCAGCAACTCTACCGCTGCGCCACCGTGCCGCCCATTGGAAAAGGACGGAGGAGGATCCACAAACCTGCCTTGATCGGTGGAGAGAGTCAAAGTCTTCACGTTCCTGGGCGTGCATGTCTCTGAAGATCTGCCCTGGACCCATCACATTGACGCAATTATAAAGAATCCCCATGTACGCTCCTACTTCTTTAGAAGATTAGGGGGATTTGGTTTGTCATTGTGTACAGGTGTACTGTAGAGAGCATATTGACTGGTTGCATCATGACCTGGTTTGGCAACTTGAATACCCAGGAATGACGAAGGCTGCAAAAGATGGTGAACACTGCCTCGTCCATCACTGAAACTGACCTCCCCAGCATCGAAGGGATCTCGGAAGAATCGCTGCCTCTCATTTCACTCCTGCCATCAGGAAGAAGATATAGGAGCCTTAGAAACTGTGATGTCCAGGTTCAGGAGCAACAGGCTATTAAACACTACAACCTCCAAACACACTCTGTAGACTTAGGGACATTTTCTTTGCACTACTATTGTTTATTTATTAGTCTGTATGGTTTTTTTATAGAAAAAAATGAACATTTATTTTTGTATATTATGAGGTTTACAGAGTACTATGTTTATTATGATGTGCTGCTGTGAGTAAGAATAGTCTGAAGAAGGGTCTCGACCTGAAAAGTCACCCATTCCTTCTCTCCAGAGATGCGTTGCCTGTCCCGCTGAGTTACTCCAGCATTTTGTGTCTAAAGAATATCATTGTTCCGTTTCGGGACATATGACAATAAAACACTCTTGACTCCCTTGCTTGACTCTCGGCTTCATGCTCCATCTACAGTATGTGCAGTGGAGGTGTGGATGATGAGAACATTTGGCTTCACAGATAGCCCATTAACTGTCAGAGTTAATGGAGGCTGCTGTGAGAGAGCAATTTTATTTTTCTTATCACCAGCACCTAATTCATTAGATTTGCTTATCAGCGGAGACTTGGAATTGTTGCCATACCATCCAACCGAATGCCCATGGAAACACTGCTCAGTCTGTCATTCATTTGATGTGTTAAGTGAAGGGTGTTTGGAGATTGAGGAGGTGAAGTTATGACAAACAGATGGCCCTGGTGCTGAAGAAGGCTCCATTACACCCTGGTTGAGGAAGGTTTATTGGGACTGATAACTCTGATGACCCTGTCAGCAGATGAAGCCTTCCTCACACTGGCTCCGATAACCTTTGTTTGAAGCTTGGCCACGGTGGCTCAGTGGTAGAGTTGCTGCATTACAGCGATCACTGCGCCGGAGACCTGGGTTCAATCCCGACTACGGGTGCTGGCTGTCCAAAGACGTACAGGTATGTAGGTTAATTGGCTTGGTGTATGTGTAAATTGTCCCTAGTGTGTGTAGGATAGTGTTAATGTGCAGGGATCGCTGGTTGGTGCGGACTCGGTGGGTCGAAGGGCCTGTTTCCGCGCTGTATCTGGAAACTAAACTAAACAATGTCCACAATCAATTCCTTGAATAAACTGAATTTACCGCATTAGACGAGCTTATCCAGTTTGACTTGGAAGAGAGGGTGTTAACACTCCAGAATAAAAAGCTGATTATAAAAGGACTCGAGTTAATAGTCCAACAGAATGCCTTTGTATTGAGACTCAGCAAGTTAGTTGATTTACCTCTGTGCCAGATTACACTTGAACCGTAGGTCAAGGCAAGAACAACTTTCCCTTTTGCCTGCATTAGGGGGGCATTGGCTTCAGGAAGTGGTTGGACCAATTTGGATTTTTTTCTCTGGAACGCCGGAGTTTGTGGGGAGTCCCGATAGAAGTCGTAGACTTTGAAATGTTAACTGTTCCTCTCTCCACAGATGCTGCTTGACCTGCTGAATGTTTCTGGTTTATTTCACATCGCGGGGAATGCCCACATCGGCTGAGGTATCGCGAGTCCGCACCGTCAGGAATGTTTCTATCCTCCACACGTTCCCAGCTCCCTGCTCACAACCAGGCTGCGGCGGCCTGGCTGTGTCTCTGTTGTTTCTCCGTTTCCCCCATTGAAGGGCTGGTGAATGCCATCTGGCCGCAGTGTAACAGGAGGCACTCGCTAGCCCTGGAGACAGCCGCAGTGCTGAGAGGCCCCGTGACTAACGGGGAGGTTAAGTCCTGCTGGGCAGGGCAGGCAGCGTGCCTGTGGGTCTGCCATTCCCACTGCCTGTGTGTGTGTCTGTCTGACCCTGACCCAGACTAACCATTGACAGGACATACAGTACTCCTCCAGTTGAACTTCACTCTCTGCTTCTCCCCGCACCATCCCCAAGTTTAGTTTAGTTTAGTGAGTCCGCATCCACCAGCGACCACCCCGGTACATGAACATTATCCTGCACGCACTACACAAAACCTACCTTTTCACCAAGCCAATTATCGTATTTGGAGTGTGGGACAAATCTGGAGCACGTGGAGAAAAACCCATGCAGGTACACTTTACAATTTACAGAAGCAATTTAACCTACAAACCCGCACGTCCTTGGGATGTGGGCTGAGACCGGAGCGCCTGGAGAAAACCCACGTGGTGACAGGGAGAGCATGGAATCTCCACACAGACAGCACCGGAGGTCAGGGTTGAACCCCTGGTCCCTGGCGCTGTGAGGCAGCAGCTCGACCGCTGCGCTACTTCACCAACTGATGTACATTAGTGCATTCTCAAACAATGCCCCACTGATGTACACAAACGCACACACACGTGCAGAAGCAGACGGCCACCTCTGTGAGGATCCCCTTCCTTCCTCCAGCCTCACACCATTTAAGAAACATTTAGACAGATACATGGATACGGTAGGTTTGGATGGATATGGGCCAAATGCAGGCAGGTGTGACTAGTGTAGAGTCATAGAGTCATACAGCGTGGAAACAGGCCCTTCATCCCAACTTGCCCACACCGGCCAACATGCTCCATCTACACTCATCCCACCTGCCTGCATTTGGCCCATATCCTTCTAAACCTGTCTTGTCCATGTACCTGTCTAAATGTTTCTTAAATGCTGCGATAGTACTTGTCTCAACTACCTCCTCAAACAGCTCATTCCCAACATACACCATCCTTTGTGTAAAAAAATGACCCCTCAGGTTCCTGTTAATTCTATTGAGAGTCACCTTTAACCTGTGGTTTTGGATTCCCCTACTCTGGGCAAAAATGCATTTCTGCAGCCATACAGGACACAAAGATGGTCCTTCACAACATTGTACAGGACCCATAGAGACATACACCTCACATAGTGTGTGATTTTAGTCCAAAAAATTTGAGGAATCTCATCCATGCACTCTCCCCCCCCCCCGAATGTCAGAGTCAAAGTCACAAAGTTAATTCCGGCTGGCGATGGGATTGTCCATATGCTGAAGAGAACGCCCAGTGGTGCGCTTGTCGCACTCTGGAGGTTAGAAGGATGAGAGGTGAATCTTATTGAAAACATATAAGATCCCGCGGTTTGGACACGCGAGGCGGGAAAGTGGTGTTCCCGATGTTGGGGGAGTCCAGGACCCGGGCCACTGGAGCTAATTCGTAACCCCATTTAGAACGTAGGGCGGAAACACTTTTACACACCGTTGAGTTGTGAGTCTGTGGAATTCTCTACCTCCCAGGGATCCGCGGGGCGGTTCTCTGGATACTTTCCGGAGTCTAGACAGAGCCTTAAAGATAGCAGAGTCAGGGCCTATGAATCAGAAGGCAGAAAGCGGTACTGATTGGGGATGATCAGCCAGATCAGCATTGAATGGCGGCGCTGGCTCTCGCAGGGTCGCATGACCAACTCCTCCACCGCTCCAACCGTATTCCGTCTACTCGGCCATTCCCCTCGACGGCGACGGTCACCTTGTACTTCACTCCTCATCCTCCTAAGCTTCTTCCTGAGTGGAGGCCGCTCCTCGTTACCCGACCCCTCGCAACATTCTGTACATGAGGTAGAACAGGACATGTCGGGTGGCTTAGTGCAAGTTGAGACTGAAAAAGTGTTCCCCCCACTGTATGACCCCCACCCTACCACCCCCCCCCACACTCACACCCCAATTCTGACCTCCGCAAATCTACATTACAAAACACAGACAGAAAATTAAAACGCGGTTGCTTTGGACGCTGCTGGCCTCTCGCTCAGGTTCCTGCCTGACCTGCTATTGTTTCTCACCTTAAACCTCAGGTTCTCAGCATCCCCTACTCTGGATAGTAGCAGCGATGTGGGGAGCGATAACGGGCAAAGAGGTTCTGCAGTTGTACAGGACCCTAGAGAGACTACACCTGGAGTATTGTGTGCAGTATTAGTCCCTTAATTTGAGGAAGGACATTATTGCTATTGAGGGAGTGCAGCGTCGGTTCACAAGCAAATTGCCAAAAGAAGGGACTGTCATACAGCTGAAACAGGAATGGAGCAGCTGGGCTCCTACACTCTCCTTTTAGAAGGATGTTGCCTTATTGAAACACATACTCGCTGCAGTCATTGGACACGCTAGAGGCAGGAAACTTGTCCCGATCTTGGCACAGCAGGACAGGGGCCACTGTTTAAAGCAAATTTAATAATTTGCAGAACGTAGATGAGTGAAACACTTTTTCACACAGAGAGTTGTGATTTCTGACGTGGAATTATCAGGGAGAGGGCGGTGGAGTCGGTTATTCTGGATACTTTCAAGTTTGAGAGCTAGACAGAGCTCAAAAAGATATCAGAGTCAGGAGATACAGGCTCACACAGCAAAAGAAACGGGTACTGATTGGGGATGATCAGCCATGATCACATTGAATGGCGGCGCTGGCTCGAAGGGTCGAATGACCAACTCCTGCACCTATTAACTATTGTATATTGTCTATTGATTTATTCCTCTCATGATTTTGTTCACCTCTGTAACTTCACTCCTCATCCTCCTAAGCTCCAAGGAATAAAGACGTAGCCTGGATTTACCCGACCTATTCCTCGCAACATTCTGTACATGAGGTACACAGGACATGTTGCTTGGCTTAGGCAAGTTGGACTGAAGGGCCTGTTTGCACACTGTATGACCCTCCACCCTACCAGGTACAGGGGACTCGGGGTTATTCTGACCTCCGCATATCTTATTACACAAACCCTTACCCAGTGAAACGTTGCTTTGGACTTGGCTATCCTCTCTCCATGGGCGCTGCCTGACCTGCTGGGTGTTTCTGAAATTGGGTGCAGATTTTCAGCATCTGCAGCATTTGAGATAGTAGCAGCGATGTGGGGAGCGGTCCAATGGGGAAGGCAGTGGGTGCGGGGACGGGCACGGTTGCTTTCAGCACTTGGTCAGGATTGCGGGTCACAGAATCCAGCTCGTAGCTCACCACACGGACGATTCATGCCCCCGTGTTTCCGCTCTCTCTCTCTCTCCCTGCAAGCAATCTGCCAAATCTAGCCATTGAGGACCCTAAGAATTTTGTAAGTTTCTAAAAATTCCCCTCCTACAACTTCCTTCCTTCTAGAGAGCATGTTGCCGAAGGAAACACAGTCTTTCTCATAAGCAGTCATTCAGACATCCCGGGAGGATCAGTCCTGGTGAACCGCTTCTCTTGCAACTTCCCTAAAGCAAATTTAATGTAATTGCAGACCAAAACTGTATCCAATACTTCAGGTGTGGTCTCACCAAGACCCTGTACAACTGCAGTGAACCTCCGTGCTCCTATACTCAGGGAATCCGTTTTGCTTTTATTGCTAACATACTTTCAAGTTTGCTTTCTGCAGCCAAAAGCTCAAAAACACGGTATCACAGCTGGTAGAGCCACAGGCTCCACAGCCAAATCGGCCACCATTTCGATAATGGTCTGCTGTCTGCGTGGTTTTTGCCACCAAAATCCCTGAGACCGCACATTTATCCTCCCATTATAAAGCATCTGCCAAACATTTGCCCACTCAATTGGCCTATCCAAGTCACCCTGCAGTCTCCTAGCATCCTCCTCACAGCTAACAGTGCCCCCCAGCTTAGTGTCATCCGCAAACTTGGAGATATTGCCTTCAATTCCCTCATCCAGATCATTAATATATATTGTAATTCCCCACCATTCCCCGATGTTGGGGAAGTCCAGAATAAGAAGTCACAGTTTAAGGATAAAAGGGAAATCTTTTAGGACTGAGATGAGAAAAACATTTTTTACACAGAGAGTGGTGAATGTGTGGAATTCTCTGCCACAGAAGGTAGTTGAAGCCAGTTCATTGGCTATATTTAAGAGGGAGTTAGATGTGGCCCTTGTGGCCCAGGGGGTATGGAGAGAAGGCAGGTACAGGACACTGAGTTGGATGATCACATTGAATGGCGGTGCAGGCTCGAAGGGCTGAATGGCCTACTCCTGCACCTATTTTCTATGTTTCTTTGTTTCCATGCAGTATCTTTAAACAAAACTAAACAGCAACGTAACCCTGTGGGTGAAACAATGCCTGACATGGCGATCTTATTTAGAGTTTCTTATATACGATTGTGATCTCTGTACATTTCCTCACTGGCCAATTAATGGAGTCAAAGAAATGACTAATACTCTGCTGGTGGACTCCTTGACAGCTTCCTGTTCAGTTTATTCCTCAGTCCCACTTGCCCTGTGGCCCTGCTAATGAGTTTCCTCAGTACCATAGTTATGGATGCAATGTTGGAAACGTGACATTGGATGTTGTTGGTTCAGGAGAGGTATCAGCTGAGGACCATGGAGACACAAGGAACTGCAGATGCTAGAATCTGGAGCAAAACACCAAGTGCCGGAGTAATTCAGTGGGTCAGGCAACATCTGTGGTGGGAATAAATGGGTGATGTTTCGGGTCGGGTCCGCTCAGTCTGAACACCCTCCTCACCTGTATCCACCTATCACTTAAGGTAGACACAAAATGCTGGAGTGACTCAGTGGAACAGGCAGCATCTCTGGAGAGAGGGAGTGGGGATGTTTCGGGTCGAGACCCTTCTTCAGACAAAATCGCCACCTATCACTTGCCAGTCTTTGTCCTACCCCCACCTCTTTTCCAGCTATTTCCACCCTTACTACAATCGGTCTGAAAAAATGTCCCAATCTGAAGCATTGTCGATCCACTCCCTGCAACGGGAGATTGCTCCCTGCTCTACCAAGGAATGTTCTGTGGGGTGCTTACATCCTGAGAGAGTCGAGGGGGCTTCAGTTGATTGTCCAACATGAAAGAAGATATATGTGTAATGATGGCATAAGTGGTAGAAGCAGATTTGGGCCATTCGGCCCATCAAGCCTACTCCGCCATTCAATCATGACTGATCTATCTTTCCCTCTCAACCCCATTCTTCTGCCTTCTCTCCTTATCCCCTCAGGGCTAGGCTTGCCTGCTTGCTTGGTATTTTTTGCTGAGATATCTCTGAACTTTGGGGTTTCGGCCCGAAACGTTGCCTATTTCCTTCGCTCCATAGATGCTGCCGCATCCACTGAGTTTCTCCAGCACTTCGATTTTCAAGAATCTGCAGTTCCTTCTTGAACATTTTGAACTTCGATCCCCTGATTCCAACATGAGGTTCTTCTCATCTGAGCCATGACCTCCCATAGCAAGAACCCCGTGCCTGTGGAGAGTTGATCACGTGAGGATATCTCGGTGTTGGGTTCTAGTAACCACACAATCTCCTAAAAATTACTGTGCCTTATTTGCATTCCGTTATATAAATAAGTCGTGTGGTCAAAGGACCTTATTACATCATCACCTGATATACAAACATATGCAATGTGAGCACCATGTCATTTCTTTGCTGTTAACGTTGAACGAGGCTGAAACAAAATCTTGTTTTAAACTCCTGTGTCCAATGATCGTTATTACAGGTAGAATTTATTGGAACACCCGTGTACCCACGGCTCAATGGACACAACATGTTGGAGTAACTCAGCAGGTCAGGCAGCATCTCTGGAGAACATGGATGGGTGATGTTTCAGGTTGGGATACGTATCAGGTCCCGATCAGAAAAGTCAACTATCCCTGTTCTCCAGACCTGCTGAGTTACTCAAACACTTTGTATCCTTTTGTTTAAACTAGCATTTGCAGTTCCTGAATCTGAAGAAGGGTGTCGACCCGAAACGTCACCTATTCCTTTTCTCCAGAGATGCTGTCTGACCCGCTGAGTTACCCCAGCTTTTTGTGTCTCTCTCTGCAGTTCCTTGCTTTTACTGCTGAATGCCCAACCTAGGATATACAGTATTACAGCAACGCATTCTTGGGGGTTGTGAAATGGGAGAGGAGGCAGGATTCATCAAACCCTGTCTCACTATGAATAGCCATTTAAAATGCATTGCTATCAACTTACAAGATAAATGCCTTCTATTTTCCTTCTTCAGCTAGCACTCTTGCAGTTCTTGGAGTAAGGTGGCAGGCAGCCGCTTGCTAAACAATGAAACAGCCCTGGTTGCAGAGGCGTAGTGAGCTGATTCTGGGCTCGGTAGGTGTGTGTCAAAGCAAAACATGGCAATTATCAGCTCACGGACATGGACCCCACCCCACATCAAATGGTCTACCCCCGTTGGACTGTGTCGTTGATGAAATCAGGGCTCGTGGCATGGACACTAAATACCTTCAGTCACACATCTTCTGCAGTTGTGGTCTTTGCTCTGTGTGTATATTGATGCACGAGGCCAGAAATGGTGCCGGTATTGGAGGAGTCGTGGGTTGTTTGTGGAGTTCGCTGGGTGGGGTGGGGGGGTGGGGGGGGGGGGGGTGGGGGGTGTGGGGGGGGGGGGGGGGAGAGGTAGAGAGGAATGGGCAGATCTGGACAGATACAAACAGA
The DNA here is from genome assembly GCF_028641065.1 of Leucoraja erinaceus. Classification (NCBI taxonomy): domain Eukaryota; kingdom Metazoa; phylum Chordata; class Chondrichthyes; order Rajiformes; family Rajidae; genus Leucoraja; species Leucoraja erinaceus. Next base: position 20,299,084 of record NC_073408.1, read on the forward strand.
TAAAAACAGCATGTGTGCGTGTGACTCTTTGCGTGTTTGTGTGAGACTGTGTGTGTGTGACTGTGTGTGTGCGTGTGACTGTGTGCATGTGACTGTGTGCATGTGACTGTATCTGTGTCCAACAGCATGCGTGTGACTGTGTGTGTGGGACTGTGTGTGTGTGTAACTGTGTGTGCGTGACTGTGTGTATACGTGGGTCTGTGTGCGTATGTGTACGCGGGACTGTGTGTAACTGTATGTGTACATGGGACTGTGTGTGTATGTGTGTGTGTGTGAGTGAGTGAGTGTGTGTTAGACTGTGTGTGTCTCACTGTAGGTGTGCGACTGTGTGTGTGGGACTGTGAGTGTGTGTAACTGTGTGTGCGTGACTGTATGTATACGTGGGAATGTGTGCGTATGTGTACGCGGGACTGTGTGTAACTGTATGTGTACATGGGACTGTGTGTGTGTGTGTGTGTGTGAGTGAGTGAGTGTGTGTTAGACTGTGTGTGTGTCACTGTAGGTGTGTGACTGTGTGTGTGAGTGTACTGGGGATAGGGAGTGGTGCAGAATACCTGACAAATGAATAAAGAAATGTTGGATAGGAAGTTAGAAGCAGAAAGAAAAGGGAGATATTGCCGTGATAGTTCAAGATAGATTGAAAACAACAACATAAACACAAGCACAAGTAATAGACAAGTAGAAATGTGGGAGCAGAGAGAGAGAGAGATAAGGGGGAGCAGACAGATGCATACACAACTTAAGAGGGAAAAGAGAGCGAGAGAGCGAGAGAGAGGAAGAAACTAGATGAAGAAACTGGACGAAGAAAAAAGATGAAAGATATGAGTGCATGAGGGGGCTGGGGAAGTGGAGGGGGGGGGGGGGGGGTTGGTCTGCTCAGCTCAGATGGTGCTCATTAAACCGATTACTGTGGAGTTTCCATCACTCTGCAAATGGCTGCCAAATATGCTCGGTGCTGGGATTAGCAGTGCCAAAGCCTTCCCCTGGAGACAGGAATGTGGAGGAACTGTCACAGCTCTCAGCATGCTGATGCTCACTCACTGCAGCCTGAGATTGCAGTGTAATCGAGTGGTGCTAACCAGTTGCAGACGGGGCTCCCTGTGCAAGGCCTCAGAGTGGGCCCCCTTCACCTTGGCTCAGGAAGCCCCACAGACCACCGCCACAATCTCACACTTCGCTCTGCTGAAGGTTAGGCCCAAGTAATCACTGACATAATTAGGCAGGCTTAAAATGGCCACCCTACTCCTGATTTTGGAGCTGATAAAGACCTGGATTTCTTTCAGAGCAATTTTCTTTTCTTTCAGGCAGGGTTTCGACAAAGTCCCACAGGGCCGGCTGGTGAAGAAAGGGCGAGTGGGCAAACTGGATCGGAATTTGTAACAGTGGTGCAGCGGTAGAGGTGCTGCCTTAACAGCGCCAGAGACCCGGGTTCTGTCTGTATGGAGTTTGCATGTTCTCCTCGTGACTGCGTGGGTTTTCTGCGGGTGTTCCGCTTTCCTCCCACATTCCAAAGATGTACAGGTTTGTAGCTGCCGTAAATTGTCCCTGGTGCATAGGATAGTGCTAGTGTACGGGTGATCGCTGGTCGGCAAACCCAATGGGCCAAAAGGCTTGTTTCTACGCTGTATCTCTAAAGTCTAAAGGCAGGAAGCAAACTGGTAACAGGGACTTTAAAAACAAGGAACTGCAGCATCTGCAGTTCCTTGTTTTTAAAGCCCCGTTACCAGTTTGCTTCCTGCCTTTAGACTTTAGAGATACAGCCGAGAAACAGGCCTTTTGGCCCATTGAGCTGTGGTAACTCAGTAGGTCAGGCAACATCTCTGGTGAACATAGATAGGTGATGTTTCAGGTCAGGACCATTTGAATGGAATGGAAATCTTGCATATCCATATTCTCCAAAGATGTTGCCTGACCTGCGGAGGTAACAGTGGCTGTGTGTTTGTGAGACTAAAACGTCATTAGCTGTGGAGTATAATTTTGCTCAATATTCAGTCGCTTAGTGTTTTGTAATTGTGGTTGTGTTGATAGTGTGAGTGTTCGTGGGTTCCTGAATAGGCTGGCTGGTGCAGGTGTGGACTCGATGGGCCAAAGGGTGAGTTCCCATGTTGTAGCTGTAAACTAAACTAAAGGACTGTCCCTCTCTCTGTTTCTCATACTCTTGCAGAATGGACGGGTAACATGTTCTCCTCTGAACACTCACAATTCCACATTGATTTCCCTACATTGGGTAAGTTCATAAGTTCTAGGAGCAGAATTAGCCATTCGGCCCATCAGGTCTACTCCACCATTCAATCACGGCTGATCTATCTTTCCCTCTCAAACCCATTCTCCTGCCTTCTCTCCATAACCCCCGACACCTGTACTTAATCACGAACCTGTCTATCTCCGCCTTAAAAATATCCATTGATGGCCTCCACAGCCGTCTGTGGCAATGAATTCCACAGATTCACTATCCTCTGACTAAAGAAACCTCCTCAATTCCTTTGTAAAGGTACGTCCTTTTATTCTGAGGCTATGGCCCCTGATCTTGGACTCTTCCACTCGAAACATTCTCTCCACATCCAGGCCTTTCACTATTCGGTAAGTTTCAATGAGGTCCCCATTCCCCTCATCCTTCTAAACTCCAGCGAGTACAGGCCCAGTGCAGCAAAAGGCTGTGCATTCATCCTATCTATTTCCCTCATGATGTTGAGCTGGGTGGGTGCCAGCCAGCAATGAATGGAAGGGGCACCAGCTTGGCTTCCTGCTCATGGAGAACGTTTTTCAGAATCCGCTGCTCTTTCAGGCAGTCGTTCTTCATTCTTCATCCCATTATTTTGTTGCAGTAAGTTCGGTTTTTATTGATTTGTAAAAACCACACACGACAACATGGCGTAAGGAGCAGCTGCCGTTATGTAAGACAATACCGAGGCCAAATCTCACTCACATTCCACACCACACAATCACT
>NC_073408.1:20307030-20372030 GCF_028641065.1 Leucoraja erinaceus
CGGGTCCTCAGCGTCGCAGTTTCCAATGAGACGAATTGACTTCTGCAAAGTGTGTAAATTGAATTCCTTCTGCAGACCATTTACTTGGTGAAGGATCATTTACTCAGGGCACCTGCCCGTCTGCTGTTTGATCCCGCTCTCTTTGATCATGAAACGGCACGGTGGTGCAGCAGTAGAGTTGCTGTCTTGCAGCGCCTGAGACCCCGGTTCGATCTCGATCATGGGTGCTGTCTGCACGGAGTTTGCACGTTCTCCCCGTGACTGCGTGGGTTTTCTCCGAGATCTTCGGTTTCCTCCCGCGCTCCAAAGACGTACAGGCTAATTGGCTTGGCATGTATGTAAAATTGTCCCTAGCGTGTGTTAGCGTGCGGGGATCACTGGTTGGCGTGGACTCGGTGGGCCTGTTTATGCGCTGTATCTCTAAACTAAACTAAACTAAAACAGTACAGCACAGGATCAGGCCTTTCGGCCCACAACATCTGTGCTGAGCATGCTGTCAAATTAAACTAATCCCTTCTTCTTGTGAATGGCTTGCACAGGTTGTAGGAAACCTGTTCTATTTGATCTTATTTGATTGTGCACGCTGGGTTGATTGCATTCGTTGAAACAGGGCGGACCATGTGAAGGTTGCAATCTTCCTTCTGCCTGCACTTGATCCACATCACTCCTTTCCCTGCATATCCATGTGCATATCAAACAGCCTCTTAAATTGCACTATCATTTCTGCTTCCACCAACACCCCAGGCATCCACCATTCTCTGTGCAAAAATACATACTCCACACATCTTGTTTAAACTCACCCCCTTCAATCTTAAAGCTACACTCTCTAGTATTGACATTTCCATGCTACGAGAAAGATATCTACCTTATCTATACCTCTCATGGCAGAAGACATGTTGGACCACGTCGAGAAGCCTGTGGCAGAAGACATGTTGGACTGCGTCGAGCAGTTGATTCTCACTATCCTACACACTAGGGACAATTTACAATTTTGAATGTCTTTTGAATGTGGGAGGAAACCAGAGGACCCAGAGAAAACCCACGTGGTCACAGGGAGAATGTACAAACTCCTTGCAGACAGCACCCATAGTCAAGATGGAACCAGGGTCCCTGGTGCTGTAAGGCAGCAACTCTACCGCTGCACCACTGTACCGCCCCCACAGGCTGTACTGCAGAGGCAGTTTTCTAGCCTAGGTACATGAAAAATAATCAAGCCTTCTCTCCGAGAATGTCTTTAGAAACCAGGAGGGTTTGTTAAACCTTGGACAATGTGACAACATATTTGCCACCTTGGCTCAACCATTACACAGTCACTCAGTCGAGACCCTGGTGTAGGAACTGGCAAAACCAGGGTCTCGGGATTCATGGGAGACCCCTTCCACCCCTGCAACGGACTGTTCCAGCTGCTACGGTCAGGCAAACGCCTCCGTTGCCATGCGGTGAGAACGGAGAGGTTGAGAAGGAGTTTCTTCCCAGAGGCAATTCGGACTGTAAACGCCTATCTCACCAGGGACTAACTCTACTGAACGTTTTTCCTTCCATTATTTATTATGTAAAAGAATATGTGTGTTATGATTGTGTTTATAATTTGTTTGGTTGTTTTGTTGTTTGTCTTTTGCACAAAAGTCCGCGAGCATTGCCACTTTCATTTCACTGCACATCTCGTATGTGTATGTGACAAATAAACTTGACTTGACTTGACTTGAACCTCTATAACTGGCAGATCTGATTGTTTGTAGGAGCAAGTCACTTGTACTAAGTACAAATCTGTTTCTCCCTGTATCCCTCCTCAAGGCAACAAAAACAATAACACTTGCAGGAGTGAAGGCTATTTTTTTGTTTAGTTTAGAGATACAGTGTGAAAATAGGTCCTTCGGCCCACCGAGTCTGCACTGGCCAACATTCATCCGTACTCTAGTTCTATCCTACTGTACAAACTAGAGACAATTCACAGAAGCCAACTCAACTTTGGAGTGTGGGAGGGAACTGGAGCACCTAGAGGAAACCCACGCGGTCACAGGGAGAACGTACAAACTCCGTATCGACAGCACCCGCAGTCAGGTTCGAACCTGGATCTCTGGCGCTGTAAGGCAGCATAACTACCATTGTATCACGGGGTTGCTGTACACCATTCATGTTTAAAAGAGCCTGAAAAAAGGAAAACTGAAATGTCACGTCATGCATTCCCTCCACAGATGCTGCCTGACCCGCTGAGCTCTTCCAGCCATTTGTTGTTTCATCCACTTTTGACGAGTTGATGCAGATGCTGGGAATCTGAAATAACAGCAGAAAGATCTGTAGATGCTCAGCAGATGAGGAGAGAGAGGCAGAATTAATGTTTCAGGCTGATAATCTATGATTACAATTAGAGGTCCCACCTTCACTTCTCAGTGGAGCTGTAGTCTCTGTCGGTGGTTGCTGTCCTTGCACCAGCCTCAGCAAGGTCATTCATCATTGACTATCTGACTGTACGTGGCAGGACTGTGGACTAAAGACAGACACAAAGTGCTAGAGTAACTCAGCGGGACAGACAGCATCTCTGGAGGGAAGGAATGGGTGATGTTTCAGGTCAAGGACCTTCTTCAGACGACTTTGGACTACCTCTCCTCTTTCGAATGATACTTTGCAAAGCTGTGAGCATGGTGTGAAGGGAAGGGGGTATCCTAGTCTCCGTGAATTCAGAAATACAGGCAGGAATGCCAGGAATTCCCGGTGAAATGGGAGCTGTGATCATTTGGCCCTTTGTTGAATTGTGAAGTGACCAGAGATCGCAAGGGTTCACTTTCCGAAAGTGGGAAGTGCCTGACTCGTGTAGTCACCCCTCTGGACATGGGTGGATTGCAGAGGCCAGGCACAAAGCATGCTCACAAAGCAAGGTCCATGCCTTGTTTAACCATTCATTATCACTGGAGGCTGGGAGAGTGGGGGGTGGGGGGGGGGGGGGGGGGGGGGGTGGGGGGATTCTCAACACAAACAGGTAAATAGGGCCTCAGCAGGCTATTGTTTCCCAACAAATACCTGCCGGAACTGCACCATGCTAACTATTCAGGAGCAGCATCCGAGGAAAGTGTCAAGTACCAAGCAAGGTGCAGCAGCATTCTCTCAGCTTTAGCCCAATGTGTTTGTACCAGGATTTTGATCTTAGGCCAAACCGTTTTAACTCTCTAACTGCTGAATTGAGATCTTTCAGTTTCATGGTTGTTCATATCTTGTTGTGGTTGTCCTCAACCTCTCCTGATTTCTAAGAGTCATCGAGTTAAGTCAAGAGTGTTGTATTGTCATGTGCCCCAAAACGCAACAATGGCACACACTCACATTTAGTTTAAGTGTGAAGTTATGAAGTTTGTGGTAATTAATTCAGTGGGAACAAGTTTGAGGTGAAAGTCGAGACGATACACCTTTGCCTTGTGTAATTCCCCAAATAGCCCACACCATTCCGGACTAAACTCCATTTGTCAGGTGACCAGACCATCAGTATCTACCTAGGCTCTGAGCTTTCGTTCTCTATAGTGGGAGGTGTGAGCGAGACAGTGAGTGGGTGAGTGAGTGAGTGGGTGGGTGAGTGTGAGTGAGTGTGAGTGAGTGAGTGAGTGAGTGAGTGAGTGAGTGAGTGAGTGAGTGAGTGAGTGAGTGAGTGGGTGAGTGAGTGAGTGAGTGAGTGGGTGAGTGAGTGAGTGAGTGAGTGGGTGAGTGAGTGAGTGAGTGAGTGAGTGAGTGAGTGAGTGAGTGAGGTGAGTGAGTGAGTGAGTGAGGGTGGGGGAGTGAGTGAGGGAGTGAGTGGGTGAGTGAGTGAGTGGGTGAGTGAGTGGGTGAGTGAGTGAGTGAGTGAGTGGGTGAGTGAGTGACTGGGGGAGTGAGAGTGAGAGCCTGCTGTTCCATGCCAGGAGTCGGAGCGCTGTGTCCAAGAGCAACATGTGCTCTGCCATGAAGCAAAGCTTCAACACTCTGTCCAATAAATTTTTATTGTTTATTAGTTGATTTTTCATCATAAAGTTCATACAAGTCCCAGAGTTAAACACGGGCAGTGTAAATGCAACAGCACGCGTGGTCCAGAGAGCTCCAGCTTCTCGAATTAGTTGATTTTTCGTTAGCTCAGATGATGCAGTGTCAGCATGTGTCCCCATGCGTTAGCCTGTCACTGCTGCGACTGGTGCCACGAGAGGGGCCGTGAGGTGGTGGTGGGGGGGGGGTGAGGGATGGATGGTGGGGGTGAATGATAGGGGGGAGGGGAGGCGGAGGAGTGGATGTTTGGGGGAGGGGTGAATGGTGGGGGAGTCTGATGGGGGGGGGGGGGGTGGGGATTGAGGGGTGGAAGTTTGGAGGGGGAGGGAGGGGATAGGACAGGGGGGGAGGTAAGGAAATTGGGAAGAGTTACTCTTCAGCATGCAATGGAATTTCATGCTAAAATCTGCTGGGTCTGTTCGATGTTTGTATTGGGAGGACATTTGGTGGAAACACTTTTTCATCTTTTTATGTGGTTGTCCAGTGATTCCTGACCCACGGCCAATCTGCTGATGTGGCTGCTAGTGTTTGCAATCTGCCCCTGGTACTCCCCTCAACCTGCTGGGACTGTCGTGGACTGCTTCAGGACCAGCTGAGGGACGAGACTGTCTAACGGGACCTGGTCAGTTTGAATGAATGAATAAGTTTATTGGCCAAGTATTCACATACAAGGAATTTGCCTTGGTGCTCTGCCCGCAAGTGACAACATGACATACAGTGATAGTTAGGAATGACACATAAAACATTAAACATTAATAATAAAACATTATCGATTAAACATGTGAATTAAATACAGGTACAGTGAAAAGCTTTTGTTGCATGCTGACCAGTCAGCGGAAGGACAATACATGATTCCAATCGAGCCGTCCACAGTGTACAGATACATGATAAAGGGAATAATGTGAATAACGTTTAGTGCAAGATAAAGCCGGTAACGTCCCATCAAGGATAACCCCGAGGGTCTCCAATGAGGTAGATAGTAGCTCAGGACTGTTCTCTGGTTGTTGGTAGGATGATTCAGTTGCCTGACACCAGCTGGGAAGAAACTGTCCTTGCATCCGGAGATGTGCGTTTTCACACTTCTATACCTTTTGTCCGGTGAGAGAGGGGAGAAGAGGGAGTAGCCGGGGTGCGACTCATCCTTGATTATGCTGCTGGCCTTGCCGAGGCAGCGTGAGGTATATAAATGGAGTCAATGGAAGGGAGGTTGGTTTGTGTGATGGTCTGGGTTGTGTCCACAATTCTCTGCAATTTCTTGCGGTCTTGGATGGAGCTGTTCCCAAACCCATGCTGTGATGCATCCGACCAGTGCCTCACTCTCCCTGGGCCTGTGATAGTGGTGCTTGTGTGGATGATATTTTACCAACATGTAGAGCATGTCTAATGGCATTGTTTTCCATCTTGCAGCCCCACATATCACAAGCAACATATGTTGTCCACGGACAACTGGTGACTATCATCGAGGCGTTGTGAAATGAAAAGGCGCAAAGTGCTGGAGTAATTCAGCGGGTCAGCCCGCATCTCCGGAGATCGTGGGTAGGTGACGTTAGGGTCGGGGCTCCACCTCGGAGGTCAGAAGCACCATGTTCTGTTCCGAAAGCTTGTCCTATAACTGTGGTTTAAAGGAGTTCTGCTCAAAACTCCTTGACCTAAGAAATCAGAATCTACCTAATCATCTGATGCTGGTTTATACCAAAGATAGAAAGAAAGTGCTGGAGTAACTCGACGGGTCAGGCAGCATCTCCTGAGTAAAAGGATGGGCGACGTTTCGAGTCGGGATCCTTCTTCAGACCCTTCTGAAGAGAGGCTGCACAATCTCGGATTGTTTTCTCTGGAGCTGAGGTGAGACCTGATGTAATTTTATAAAATTGTTAGTGGAATGGGTAGGATCTTTCTCCCAGAGTGAAAATGTCAAATACTAGGCGGCATAACTTTAAGGTGAGAGGGACAAAGTTTAAAGGTGATGTGTGGGCAAGATTTTTACACAGAAGATGGTGGGTGCCTGGGCTGTGCTGTCAGGGTTGGTCCTGGAAGCAGATGGATAGGTACGTGGACATGCACAGAATTGAAGGATATGGATCATGGCCTAATCTGAGGAAGGACATTCTTGCCATAGAGGGAGTACAGAGAAGGTTCACCAGACTGATTCCTGGGATGTCAGGACTTTTATATGAAGAAAGACTGGACAGACTCTGCTTGTACTCGCTAGAATTTGGAAGATTGAGGGGGGATCTTATAGAAACGTAAAAATTCTTAAGGGGTTGGACAGGCTAGATGCAGGAAGATTGTTCCTGATGTTGGGGAAGTCCAGGACAAGGGGTCACAGTTTAAGGATAAAGGGGAAATCTTTTAGGACTGAGATGAGAAAAATATTTTTTACACTGAGAGTGGTGAATCTCTGGAATTCTCGGCCACAGAATGTAGTTGAGGCCAGTTCATTGGCTATATTTAAGAGGGAGTTAGATGTGGCCCTTGTGGCTAAAGGGATCAGGGGGTATGGAGAGAAGGCAGGTAGAGGATACTGAGTTGGGGTGATCAGCCATGAATGGCGGGGCAGGCTCGAAGGGCCGAATGGCCTACTCCTGCACCTATTTTCTATGTTTCTATGTGCAGGCAGAAGAAATGAGTTTAATTTGTTAAACACATGTTTGACACATACATTGTGGGGTGTATGGCCTGTTCCTGTGCAGGACTGTTCTATGTTTGGTGAACGCTCTGCATCCACTTACCCTGAAATGCTCACCGTCATGGCCTGTTCGGACATCACAGAGGCTCCTCCCTTTGCATTAGCCTTCCATTTGCGTTTAACTGCACTGGGCCTGCTGGAGTTTAGAAGGATAGAAACATAGAAATTAGGTGCAGGAGTAGGCCATTCGGCCCTTCGAGCCTACACCGCCATTCAATATGATCATGGCTGATCATCCAACTCAGTATCCCGTACCTGCCTTCTCTCCATACCCTCTGACCCCCTTGGTCACAAGGGCCACATCTAACTCCCTCTTAAATATAGCCAATGAACTGGCCTCGACCACCCTCTGCGGCAGAGAGTTCCAGAAATTCACCACTCTCTGTGTGAAAAAAGTTCTTCTCATCTCGGTTTTAAAGGATTTCCCCCTTATCCTTAAGCTGTGACCTCTTGTCCTGGACTTCCCCAACATCGGGAGCAATCTTCCTGCATCTAGCCTGTCCAACCCCCTAAGAATTTTGAAAGTTTCTATAAGATCCCCTCTCAATCTCCTAAATTCTAGAGAGTATAAACCAAGTCTATCCATTCTTTCTTCATAAGACAGTCCTGACATCCCAGGAATCAGTCTTGTGAACCTTCTCTGCACTCCCTCTATGGCAATAATGTCCTTCCTCAGATTAGGAGACCAAAACTGTACGCAATACTCCAGGTGTGGTCTCACCAAGACCCTGTACAACTGCAGTAGAACCTCCATGCTCCTATACTCAAATCCTTTTGCTATGAAAGCTATACCATTCGCTTTCTTCACTGCCTGCTGCACCTGCATGCCTACTTTCAATGACTGGTGTACCATGACACCCAGGTCTCGCTGCATCTCCCCTTTTCCTAGTCGGCCACCACTTAGATAAGGGGAGACCTCATTGAATCTTACCGAATAGTGAAAGGCCTGGATAGAGTGGACGTGGAGAGGATGTTTCCATTAGTGGGAGTCTAGGACCAGAGGTCATAGCCTCAGAATTAAAGGACGTGCCTTTAGGACAAAACGACAAAGGACAAAGGACATTTATTGCCACATACACCAATTGGTGCAGTGAAATTTGAGTTACCATGCAGCACACAAATAAGATAAACACAACACTATAGAATTTAACATAAAACATAAAACATCCCCCACAGTGGAATCAACGTTTCCCACAGTGAGGGAAGGCACCAAAGTCCAGATGAGGAGTAATTTCTTCAGTCAGAGGGTGGTGAATCTGTGGAATTCATTGCCACAGCCGACTGTGGAGGACAGGTCAGTGGAGAATTTTAAAGCGGAAATTGACTGGTAGATTCTTGATTAGTAAGGGTGTCAAGGGTTATGGGGAGAAGGCAGGAGAATGGGGTTGAGGGGGAAAGATGAATCAGCCATGATTGAATGGCGGAGTGGACTTGATGGTCTAAATAGTCTAATTCTGCTCCACGAACTTTATGAATGAATGAACTTCCAGCTGCCCATCAGTATCAGGTGTCAAACGTGTTACTGTAGATTACTCTAGATCCCTCTCAATATGAGCAGCTAGCATAACCCTTAATGCTAGGCTGAACTTGTTAATTGCCATTTTTGACTTGCTTATGTACTGTACGTTTGTGGGCATGGTGATAATAGGTTCACTTCCCACAGCGTTGGTTAACCCAGCCTATGCCATTAAATTTCTCTGCACTAATTGCATCTGAAATGGTTGCAAATTAGGCCCTCATTATGCTCCACACCTCTTGGCATCTTTCCTTTAAGTGATACTGCATTCATCCGCAGGCTGTTTATTTCTCAGCAAACTCTACCCTAATTTTGCAATGTCATCATTGCTGGCTCCAAATGTGGGAGTTTCGGCCCCAACACCATCCAGGAGTACAGGGCTGGGCATCAAATGCCATCCTTGCCAGCAGTGGATGCATGATAAACAAAATGCAGTTAACTATATTACTCCTGAGTTCTCACTATGGAGTTATAGAGTCAAACAGCTATACAGCAATGAAACAGGGCCTTCGTTCCACCTTGTCCATGTCAACCAAGTTGGAATATTTGGGCCACAACATTTTGGGCTTGTTTTTCTTCTTCTTTCGTGTGGCGTGCACAGCCTAAAGTTGTTGGACAATTTGTTCTATTTGATCTTCCGTTTGTGCACGTCGAGTTGATTGCATTAGTCGAAACAGGGCGGACCACATGAAGGTTGCAATCTTCCACCCCGGGCTTGTTCCATTTGCCTGCATTTGCTCTATATCACTCAAAACTCTTGTCCATATATCTGATCAAAATATCCTTTAAAAGCTGTAATTGTTTTTGCACTTATAGCTTCCTCTGGCAGCTCATTTCAGATACGGACTACCCTCTGGTGAACACAATTACCTCTGGAGTCCCTCTTAAATCTCTCCGCTCCCCAGAGTACTCCGAGAATGATCTCACCACAGACTTGTATTGCTTCATTGCGATGTCCAATGTGGACTAACGGCTATGGGTGTAGAGCCCTCATATCTGCCTGTATTTATAACATTTTGTGTAAAAATATTATAGAAATCATATCTGAAACTCGTCAAGAAAAAAACCTGCACATATTTTTAAAATATGGTAAAAACCTCCAATTTTCCGAGTAGTAATTGTCCAATCAAAGCATGTTTGACATTGAGTCGGACGCCTATTGACCAATCACGCACTTTGTTTCAGGCCAGCTAGGCAGGGAGCACACTGGGATCATGGTGAAGGGAGATTCCGAAGAAGGTTTTAACTGTCAAAACAATAACACAAATAACCTCACACGATTATCGTACACCATAATAAACCATGACAGTATGATTGATGGATTACTGTGAACTTTCAGCAAGTTGTCATTTAGTTTTTGCAAGAAAGTGAACTGCAGATTACTGTGCATGCATACGTTTGAAAGAGTTCATCTTTGAGTAATACCCAACTATACTGAAGTAACAATGTTCTCCAAAACAGAGACTAGTCCAAGACATGATTATTATTGTGAGATTGTAGTGCTTTCTTTCAATAGACAATAGACAACAGACAATAGGTGCAGGAGTTGGCCCTTAGAGCCAGCACCGCCATTCAATGCGATCATTGCTGATCCTCCCCAATCAGTACCCCGTTCCTGCCTTCTCCCCATATCCGCTATCTTTAAGAGCCCTATCGAGCTCTCTTTTGAAAGTATCCAGAGAACCAGCCTCCACCGCCCTCTGAGGCAGAGAATTCCACAGAATCATAACTCTCTGTGAGTAAAAGTGTTTCCTCGTCCGTTCTAAATGGAGTACATCTCATGCACTGATATAAACAAATACATTTGCAATTCATAGGTGGGTATACCATTCATGACATACCCACCTATGAAATCTAAACCAAAAGATTGGGAAAATAAATGATTATATACAGTTTACTTTTGCTGTTTAGTGTGTTGAATTAAGTGTTAGTGAGTTTATAAACTTCCATTAGCTGTTGAGTCTGGAACAAGATGTCAAATTCTTTTTTTTTATCAACTCAATTCTTAACCATCTGCTGTGCATTTCTGGTTTATGACAATCAAGAAATGTGTCAATCCCACATCAAAGTACAAAACACATTTTGATCTTACTTCAACGACATGCAGAAGAAACATTCCAACGAGTTGGTGGGAAGTTCCTTTCCACAGTGTGTGGGGAGTCTGGCCCAGGTCAGCATGGCCTGGGCTGCACAAAGTAGCAAACTTGGCTGGGCCGCCAGGGGTAAAGTTGCGGGGAGGGCAGGAGCGTTGAGAGGGAGGGGGTCGGAGATCATGGCAGCAACTCACTTACTCACCGCTGCCGCGGCGCTCCGGGCGCGAATCCACCGCATTGTGTCCGGGGAGGGAAGTAGCTCGGGTGGCTGCGAGCGGCCGCCGGGACCGGACAGTGGAACCGGCCGCCACCTCAGCGCCTTCTGCCGGCCCGCCCGCCAGCCACAGTGTCTATTGGCACAGGCGCAACCAGTGGAGATGGTGGTTGGCAGGTAGCTACTGGGTGGAAGGCTGGCTGCTCCGTCCCGGGCTCTCTCTCTCTCTCTCTCTCCTCCATTATGTAATCACCCTGAGCTAGGAAGTAAATAACCCGCAGCACGGAATCCAGTTCCACATAGAATAATATTAAGCTACCTATTATTGAGCACAAGAGGGCGCTGTTACTTTTTCTAATAGATTTCTAATTATTCTAATTAGTTAGTGTGCAACTTTTGGCACTGATGAGTTACAAATTCCTTTTTAATGATATTTTATCGAAATCTGTGCCAAATTTCAGGTAGATCCCAGACATGGGTCACGAAAGTTAAATTCTAGATGCTTTTTCGATGCTCGGCCCACGGCCTATATGTGTTTTTGTATTTTTTGCAAAACGCTACATAGTAGCACTTAAAATTGTTACATATTCTGACTCAAATTTCCCCCCTCCACGCAGCGATCAGGTTCACTTAAGATTTGATCCTATATTTCACGTTTATGGTGAATAAAATGTTTAAAAAAGACAAAACGGCCTTTTTAGCCGCCTTTCACACACAGATTCTTCAACTAGCTTCGACTGATGCGATGTGGGGAACTTTTGGTTAAGAAAGACAGCTGGCATTTATATCATGACCTCATGATTTCAGGAGGTCCCAAAGTGCTTTACAGCTAGTAAAGATTTGTTTTTGAAGTATGATCATTATTTTAGCACAGGGAACAGACCGGAAGCAGAAAGGGCCAAAGCCCAAATGAGACCAAAAATGGATGAGGGAATTGTACAAACGTTCTTTTAATAGCAAAAGACTTGTCAAAGCCTGAAACTGTTTATCTTTGATAAACTTGAGTAAATGCCACATTTCTCATAGTTTTCCATATTTCGGTATGCTTCCTTAAAAAGAGACTGTGGCATGGTGGCGCGGTGGTAGAGTTGCTGCCTTACAGCGCCAGAGACCCAGGTTCGATCCTGACCACGGTTGCCGTCTGTATAGAGTTTGTGCGTTCTCCCTGTGACAGCGTGGAGTTTCTCCAGCTGCTCTGGTTTCCTCCCACATTCTAAAGACGTACAGGTTTGTAGTTTAATTGGCTTTGGTAAAATTGTAAATTGTCCCTTGTGTGTAGGATGGTGCCAGTGCATGGGGTGATCACTGTCCGGCACAGACTCAGTGGGCCGAAGGGCCTGTTTCTGTGCTGTATCTCTAAAGTCTTAAATCTGAAAGGGACAATTCAACCTACTGAGACTTGTCTACTGTCTGAAGATTCCCTCAATCCCGTTCTCCCACTTTGTTTCGTGTAACAAGTTCTCCCTGTACATCATCTGCATCCTGATTCTCATGCCACCCGCTTACACTGGGGCTATTTACAGCAGCCATTTAAACTACCAGCACAGCTTGGGATGTGGGAAAGAACAGGGGCTCCGAGGGGAAACACACCCAGTCACAGAAAAATCATGCAAACTCTGCTTAGACAGTACCGGAGTTCACAATTGAAGCAGGGTCACTTGCGCTGTGGAAACATAGAAAATAGGTGCAGGAGTAGGCCATTCGGCACTTCGAGCCTGAACAATTGCAATCCATCGTGACTTTAATTGGTTTTACAGCAGAAAGACTGGGCATGATTACAATTGAGCCATGCACAATGTGCAGATAAATGATAAAAAGAATAATGTTTATTGCAGGACAAAGTCCAGTATTGTCTGATTAAAGATAGTCCAAAGAAAGTCCAAGGGTCAAGAAGATGGGTTTAGTTGAGAGATACGGTGGACACAGTGGTTAAGGTGGTGTAGCGGTAGAGTTGCTGCCTTACAGCGAATGCAGAGCCGGAGACCCGGGTTCGATCCCAGCTACGGGTGCCATCTGTACGGAGTTTGTATGTTCTCCCCGTGATCTGCGTGGGCTTTCTCCAAGATCTTCGGTTTCCTCCCACACTCCAAAGACGTACAGGTTTTTAGGTTGATTGGCTTGGTAAATGTAAATATTGTTCCTCCTGGGTGTAGGATAGTGTTAATATGTGGGGATCGCTGGTCGGCGCGGACCCGGTGGGCTGAAGGGCCTGTTTCCGCGCTGTATCTCTAAACTAAACTAAAACAGGCCCTTCTTGGCCCACCAAGACCGCACTGACCAGCAATCACCCATATATCAGTTGTATCCGATGCACTAGGGACAATTTACAGAAGCCAATCAACCTACAAACCTGTACGTCTTTAGAGTGTGGGAGGAAACCGAAGATCTCAGAGAAAACCCACGCAGGTCACAGGGAAAACATACAAACTCCGTACAGACAGCACCCGTAGTCGGGATCGAACCTGGATCGTAGTCAGGATGGAACTCGGGTCTCTAGTGCTGTGAGGCAGCAACTCTACTGCGACCATTGTGCCAACCTGATCATCACACTACGTATGCTAGTACAGCAGGCGGAATAGCAATTACAGAAGAAACATATTGCGAGTCCTAGAAAGCGGAAATAAAAATAGAAAATGGTGGAAGTATTGGCAGCGTTTGCAGAGAGAGGAACAGAGTTGATATTTCAGGGCAGTGACCTTTCATCAGCACTGCTCAACAACACGTATGTTTTCCAACATTAAAAGACGGAGATGAGCTTCACTTGTGGTGGTGTGATTGATCTAACTGTAGCTGCTTTGCAGGCTAGGTTAGCGTTGGGGAATTTTCTTGGAGCTGCCTCCATCCTGTTGCTGGAACTTTGCCAATACTTGGCAACCAACCTCCTTTCCATTCATAGGCAGAATTCCCACTGTTAAGCAGACGCACCTCGAACACAATTCTGGTTCAATGTCGCCTACTCACAAGACCCCTGGTTCAGTTCCTTGTCCTTCCCTGAATTCAGCTCCAAGAGGCCGGACACGGTGGAGCAGCGGCGGAGGACACCACGGCTACGCTTGGCCGGGCCAATCCTGCAACGCCATCAGGACAACAGACCTTTATGGTCAGATCAGGATCCCTGCACTAACACCAACTGGACTTGAAAATGGCTCCAAACTGGTGACTGTATGTAATGTACACAAAAATGCTGGAGAAACTATCGCCGTCGCCTATTTCCTTCGCTCCATAGATGCTGCTGCACCCGCTGAGTTTCTCCAGCATTTTTGTGTACCTTCGATCTTCCAGCATCTGCAGTTCCTTCTTGAACACTGTATGTAATGTTCTCTGTCAGGCCCTGTTGTGACTAGCACAATGAATACACGTCCGCCTTTGTGTAACATAAGTTTAATCTGCAATGACTGAAACTTCCAGAAGGTCACTTGACCTCAGTTACGAGGCACAGGTACATTTGCCAGCTTCTGCTTTTGGCCTCAATTTACATTAGATATTTCATTACATACACATCACAAATTCCATTCTAATACATTCAATGATAGTACATTACAAATACATCACATCTCCCTCTTCACTTTAATTACATCACATCTCCCCCTAATATCCACATAAGGATTTACACTAGACTCAATTAAGAGTGCTGCTGTTTTTTCACTTTAACCTCAAACTCTAAAAACTCTAACAAAGGGCTTGTCTTGTTGCCTTTTGCTGCGACTGGGAGGCTGGGTCCTGCCTCTTGCTGCATCTCAGAGCATCATGTCTTCTGGGGACTTGCCCTTTCTGGGAGACTATTTCTGGCTTCTGGGGGACTGGCTCCTCTGTCCAAGTTGCTCCCCTCTGGGAGACTGGCTCCTCAGTCTATCCACAGCTACACCGGGGTCTACACTTTAATTACATCACACTGTATACTATCTCAGTGTACTACTGTTTAGAGGGATATGAGCCAAAGGTAGGCAGGTGGGACTAGTGTAGATGGGTCATGTTGGGCGGTGTGGTCAAGTTGGGTTGAAGGGCCTGTTTCCACGCTGTATGACTATGATTCCATGACTGCTTGTATCAACATTGCAACCTCAAGAGCAGGTTAGAAGCAAAGAACTCTACCATCGACTCAACAAAGCCTCCTCACCTAAACAAATCTTGCCAGGAATGCAACTTATGACACTAAAAAGCACCATCTTGGACAGAATAAGCCACATGAGATATTAATTGATTGAATGGTACAGCGTGCAAACAGGCCCATCGGCCCATCAAGTCCTTGCTGACCATCGATCACCTGACCGCGTCAGCTCCATGATATATCCCACCTGCTCATCCACTCCCGACACCCTAGTGTGTATTTTATAGCGGCCAATTAACTCTCATGTCTTTGGGATGTGGGAGGAAAACGGGGGATCCGGAGAAAGCACAAATGGTCACAGGGCAAACGTGCTTTCTTCACCACCTCGATTCCCACTGACTCTGCACTATGCCCATAACATAGACAAATGCAGAGCAGATTGCAGTTAATAATCAAGGTTTGTTCTACTTTAACCAAGATTGACCAGTTAAAAATGAAACAATAAAGGTTTACAATGGGGAGCAGTGCTATATGGACCTGAAAAACTATTCTGAGGAGGTAATAGACTTGGTGAATGGGAGAATGGAAGGGAATTAGTGCACTTGGTCATTAGGAAGTGTTTGCCAAAGTAACACATGGCAGAGTGCTAGAGTAGATTAAGGTGTGTAGAATTGGAGGATAGGTGTGAGCATGTTTGGCCGAAGGGCCTGTTTCCACACTGCATCACTCCATGACTCTATGATAGCAAATTAGATTAAAGGTGGATCAGAAGGATAGGCTAGAGATAAAGACTTTTCTCTGGAGATAGACACAAAATACTGGAGTAACTCAGCGGGACAGACAGCAACTCCGGAGAGAAGAAATGGGTGACGTTTTGGGTTGAGACCCTTCCTTGGTCTGAAGAAGGGTCTCGACCCAAAATGTCACCCATTCCTTCTTACCAGACATGCTGTCTGAGCCGCTGAATTACTCCAGCACTGTGTCTATCTTCGGTGTAAACCAGCATCTGCAGTTCCTTCCTACACGAGACATTTCTCTACATGGTTAGAAGTAATTGGTGGTTTTGTGTTCACAGGGAACATATATATAGTAGAGAAACTATTACTACTGTGATTCACAGATGCCATCCAAATAGAGATAGTAACAATTAAATAATAATAAATATTATTTTGCAGATGAATGGATACTTTGGTGAGATGGTGGAATTGCCCACCAGGTTATAGGTGAGGGTGATGCATTCTGAATAAATGCCAGTAACTGGGTGTAAAGGGCCGGTACCACTTGGGTGTCTTTTGCGTGTCACACAGGTGGTGCGCGAAGATTTTGTGAATCCGCATCACTGCCTATGCCACCACGTCCCACCACGTGCCATGCGCGCGTAATGCACGCCACAGGTGGTTGCCGGAGAGTCGCCTTCATGGTCGTGAGGAGTTCCCGCATTCTAGGAACTAGTCGCAGCCTCATTGTGGTTGCCGCGAATGTTGAAAAATTAGCAGCGACTAGAATCAAGCCACCATGGAGAGTAGCGAGAATTCTTGAGCCATAGGTGAGTCGCCCGGAGGTCTCAGAGTCTCGGAGGTTTTCGAAGGTTGTAGCCGATGCTGACTGGTGAATTTCATTGGTTCATTGGGAAGAAAAATGGAAACAGTCGTTTTCAGAACCAAGGATAACTGACTGGTAATATTAATGTTCGCCGAGCTTCACAGCCGTGTATCTCAGGCTTCCTAAAAGTTGTCTCCACTCCTTCTCCCCCACGTCTCCCCCCTTCGTTTAAAGGAGTTACTGTGCATTGTGCTTTTTAGCGTCTTAATTACAGCGCCAACCTTCTTGTTCATCGCAGTGTGTCTGTTACCCGTTGGCTTTGCACCGGGTGAATTTCACTCAGACAGCGCTCCCCCCCGCTTGCCTCGTCCCCCGCCTGCATAACGGGCTGGTGAAGGAACTGATGTGTGTGTGTGTGTTCCACTGTGACAGTCACCGTTCCAGTTGCCGGTTTTTCAGGCGACTGCCGCAACTTGACAGTCACTGGCGGTCACCTGAAAAATCGCCTGTAAATCTCAACCAATCTACATCTCAAAGACAATAGGCAGTGACCAATTAGCGTACTAACCCGCACACCTTTGGGATGTGGGATGAAACAAGAACTCCTGGAGGAGATCCACATGGGAAAACGTGCAAACTCCACACAAGCAGCAAATGGCGGCTTGGATTAAGCCATGGTCGCTGGAGCTGTGAAGTATATTGCCCTTGTCCCCAAACCACTGAGAGAATATTGGAGTTTTGAAATCCGAGGTTAAACACCTGATGGTGGTACCAGGAAAAACAAGCATAGAGGATGTCCACTTGGCTGGCATGGTTGAGTTGGGCCGAAGGGCCTGTTTGTCTTAGAGAAGACGACGAAGCTGAGAATCAGGCTAGAAAACCAGGGTTCCTTTAGAACAAGGCAGATTGCAGAATGGTATCATTGCAATGTTTAACGCAATAAAATAGTCAAGGTTCAAGATTGAATGGGTTTAAGATGCAACGGAAAATAAATGAGGGAGATTTAGAAAAGAGGGAAGAGAAATTTGTTCACAGCATTGTGAAATGGTGGAATTTGTTTCTAAGTTTAATGGTTGAGGCAGAAAGTGTTGCAGAATTTAAGGTTAAATTGAACGGGTGAATAAAAGGGAACGGTTCTACATTCTTTGGAGGGAAGGAATGAAATGGAGGAGAGGAGAAAGGGATCGTGTGAACAGAGAGAGAGAATGTAACTTGGACAGTCTGTTGGATAGACTGTTTGAACAGAAGGGTTTGATTCTTTGTCTGACTTGTGTAAATCTATTCCTCACTGGAGTAATCACCAGGGTTTAAACAACATTCAGAATGACTGCTCACAGAGAGCTGGAACACAGCTTGGGTGCGAAGAGTTCAGACGCACAGCTCAGCTGCACAGAGCAGCCTGCCAATAGATTTACATTCCAGATCTTAAGGTGTCCAACTAGGACTGTATTTACTTTCTCTGTTGCTAGGAGCTGGAGCAGTTGTACGGGCAGTTTAGACATTTCGCTCT
This sequence comes from Leucoraja erinaceus, assembly GCF_028641065.1. Taxonomy (NCBI): domain Eukaryota; kingdom Metazoa; phylum Chordata; class Chondrichthyes; order Rajiformes; family Rajidae; genus Leucoraja; species Leucoraja erinaceus. Next base: position 20,324,642 of record NC_073408.1, read on the forward strand.
GTCATTAGCAACCACTGAGCTACAATTTCACGCACAGAAAGATGGTCTAACGTGTAGGGTTTGAGTGAAGAACAAAGGTGCCATCAATGTCTTGGGTGTTGCTCTGCGACTGAGATTGGAGGCTCCCTGGTCGAAAATGTCCCCATCCACACGGGGGGGGGGGGGGGGGGGGGGGGGAATGATCCTCGTGGAACGGTTGACCTCATGAGGTTGACGGCAGTGGCGCAGCAAGTAGAGCTGCTGCCTCTCAACTCCAGCGCCACGGACTCGACCCTGACGTCTGGTGCTAGTTGCATGGATTTTACATTTCCTTCCTGTGGCTGCATTGGCGTTCACCCCACATCCCATAGACGTGTGGGTTGGTAGAGCTACTGTAAATCACTCATGATAGTTGTGTGGCAGGGGGAGTAGAGGCGATATTCATGGGCCATGAGATAGAATAGACCACTGAGAAATAATTGCGAGCATCGGGTCGATGGGATAGCTCTGAGAGCCAACATGGACTTGATGGGCTGAATGGCTACTCCTACACGTGTGAAATTGCTGCCTAACGTGCTCAGCCCTTGAACTTTGATCAGCGTTCCTCAGTTGCCCGTCATTAGTGCAGGGTTTCTTTGCACAACTAGTTGCCCTGTTATTGTAGACAATATTCACAACTTGTCCCAGCGGGAGGGGTGTTCAGTTAGGGAAGAAAAGTACCTCCATGATGAAGAAAGGGTGAGGAGGTTTATTCATGGTGAGACGATGTGCCCAGGGATGTAGGTGGGGGACAATTGAAGGGATACACCCTGGAATACCTACGAAGAATTCCGAGGATGTACAACCAGAGTGATGCTATCCGGGCAATCTATTCATGATGGGCCGTTGTACCTAGGGAACTTAACCAGGGGTAAGGGGTGTGCATCTTGGGCATAGAACCAGAGTGAAGGAACGCAACCACACAATACAACAAAGGTACCCAAGAAATATACCAACTGTATTTAAGAATAAGGGGTAAGTCATTTAGAACGGAAATGAGGAAACACATTTTCACACAGAGAGTTGTGAGTCTGTGGAATTCTCTGCCTCAGAGGGCAGTGGAGGCCGGTTCTCTGGACACTTTCAACAGAGAGCTGGAAGATAGCGAAGTCAGGGGATATGGGGAGAAGGCAGGAACGGGGTACAGAGTGGGGATGATCAGCCATGATCACATTGAATGGTGGTGCTGGCACGAAGGGCCGAATGGCCTTCTCCTGCACCTATTGTCTATTGTCTATTGTCCAACTGTGGGGATACATAGCCAAGGGTGAACACGACCCTTGGTGAACTAAGGGTGAGGGTGTATTCATGGAATATGCAAAGGACGAGGGAAACTGGATGAAGATTATTCCTGGGATGCAGAACATAGCCTGGGAATGAACAGTGTAGGGAAGGCTTACTCAGCTGATATACCAGATTTGGAGATAGACACAAAATGCTGGAGTAACTCAGCGGAACAGGCAGCTTCGCTGGAGAGAAGGAATGGATGATGTTTCAGAGGAAGGGTCTCGACCCGAAACACCACCCAATCCTTCTCTCCGGAGATGCTGCCTGTCTCGCTGAGTTACTCCAGCATTTTGTAACTATCTTCGGTTTAAACCAGCATCTGCAGTTCCTTCCTGCCAATGTTGAAGGATCTCATTGGGGGATATTCCAAGCATGGGATAATGTCTCCACTGTAGGGATGCACCCAGGGTGGGATAATGTTCTCAAGGGAAGCTCTCGGAGTATGTAGAAACAAAGAACTGCAGCCGCTGGTTTGTATCAGAGATAGACACAAAGTGCTGGAGTAACTCAGCAGGCCAAGCAGCATCTCTGGAGAAAAGGGATGGATGACATTTTGGGTTGAGATCCTTTAGGGTTCCGACCCGAGATGTCACCCATCCTTTTTCTCCAGAGGTGCTGCCTGACCCTCTGAGTTATTCCAGCACTTTGTGCCTATCTCTGGGCGTATGTACCATCCTTAGATTGAGGGAAGTATCTAGGAGTGGGAAGGTATCAGGTGGAACTATCCAGGGGATGTTCTGAGCATAAACGGCAGCTGAAAGGATCTAGTCCTCAAGATGAGGTATATACTTCTCCTGGTCTGTAACATCTAAGAGCTTCGACACTTTCTCCTGATCTTATTTTTAGTCGTCCCAATCTAATGCTCAGAATTCATCTGTGTGGATTACCCAGGGGAGTGTTGGCACAGAAAAAGGTGGATATTAAACATTGCTGTATATCTGGCAAATTACACCACTGATTCCTTCGAACCTTTCAAAGGCCTCACCAGGTTGTTTGAACTAAACAGTGCTCTTGGAGCTGGGATCTATAAACAATATTCAAGAAATGATAGGGTTCAGAGCCCGACTCTACAAATCAATTGCCACATCATCCACCAGAGTTCCTTCTTTTTCCAATAAGTTACTTACAGCCTAGTTAATGATGAGGGATCACATCAAATAAATAGGGTGGCACAGTGGCACAGCGGTAGAGTTACTGCCTTAGAGCGCCAGAGATCTGGGTCTGATCCTGACTACGGGTGCTGTGTGTGCAGACTTTGTAGGTTCTCGCTGTGACTGCGTGGGTTTTCCCTGGGTGCTCTGGTTTCCTCCCGCACTCCAAAGACTTTCAGGTTTGTAGATTAATTGGCTTTGGTTAAGATTGCAAATTGTGAAGATTGTAAATTGTCCCTGGTGTGTAGGATAGTGCTAGTGTACGAGGATTACTGGTCGGCACGGACTCATTGGGCTGAAGGGCCTGTTTCCGTGCTGTATCTCTAAACTATTAAACTTGACTAATATATTATGTTTTAAAAAGAATGACTTTGCTCTTCTCGGTATATCCGACAAGGCTCACTGACCAATGGACTGGTGCTGAGCTCTCTGTGGACCAAGTGAGGTGTCGTCTACAGCTGGTCCTCAATATGGAGAGGCCAAAACTGTAGCTCACAAGCAGTGCATTCAGCTACCAAGTGGACAGGTTGTTTCGGGGTATGGGGGAGATGGATGGATGCTGGTGTTAGGCAAGGGCGGAAATCCCGGGGGGGGGGGACAGGGGGGACTTGTCCCCCCATGTTACGAGAGGCGGGGGACGATTCCCCTCCCATGATTTGTGATCCATATTTTAAAGCTCGGTAAAAAAAAATCTATTCAAAATCTCAGCTCTCCGCGAGACAGTGGGGGGTGGGACCATGATCAAGTGCGCTGATTGGACGAGAGAGACATCAGTCAGCGGGGGGGGGGTGGCGGGGGAGGGACCATGATGATTCAGCGCGATCATTGGAGGAGGGAGGTGTCAGTCAGAGGTGGTGATTGGAGGAGGGAGACATCCGTGGAGCAAAGATCATAGAGCGGAGCTTGAATCGGCCCGTTCGCGGGGCTTTTCATCGCCTGGTGCGGCCGGCCGCAGGATCATCCACCGCCCCGCGGTTAAATTGCTGCATCGAGGCTCCCGATGTTGAAGCCCCCGCAAATGGTCCGATTCGGGGTGGACGAAGCTGCTGTTGCTAGAGTTCGGAGTCGGTCACCAACCAGGTCATCTCCCGATATTACCGTCCACAGGGCCCATGGCCGAAGCCTCGCGTGTGTTCGAATGCGCGTGCGGCCACCATGAAATTGTGTCCCTCCCATGTTTTGAGAGTGATTTCAGTGTTGTTAGGGCATTTAACGGAGCTACCATGTAAATGAATGAATGAATGAATGAATACTTTATTGTTACACGTGACAAGTCACAGTGACATTTGTTTTACATCCCTAAGGTATGCAAAGATTCGCCACATAAAGGGTGTCGAGAAAGTTATTCAGACCTGCTTTGCCACTCGGCACAATGGGTTGTAACCAACATGTGGCTGGGTTTTCCAATGTGTCTGCTGCAGCACAAGGTACAGGGATCAGGAAACTCTCCCTCTATTGAGATTGCTCTTCACAATATATAACACAACCCTTAACCATTTTACTTTGCAATCAGAATATTTCTTATCCATATCTTAAGGTGTCGGATGATGGGCAAGGTCGTGGTATAAGACCCACCAACATTGGAGTCTCAGGGAAGACAGAGAAACGCAAGGTAGAAACAAAGAACCTCAGATGCTGGTTTATACCAAAGAAAGACACAAAGTGCTGGAGTAACTCAGCGGGTCAGACAGCATCTTGGGAGTTGTTTCAGGTTGGGAGATTTCTTCAGATTGAAACTAGGTGGGGTGTGGGGTGTGGGATTAGCCACTATCACCATGCTGGCCATCAAAGATCCACCAGTACGAATCCCACCACTTAGTATAGAGATGCAGCATGGAAACAGGTCCACTGAGTCCACTCTGACCATCGGTCACCCGTTCTCATTCATTCTATGTTATCCCACTATGTTTCTCCCAATGAAGAAGGGTCATGACCCGAAACGTCACCTATCCATGTTCTCCAGAGATGCTGCCTCACCCGCTGAGTTACTCCATCATTTTGTGTCTACCTGGGATGTGACGGTAGATGAGTCTCCCGGCAGCATCTGCTCAGAGCCTCCGGAGCGCCCTGGGATTGGGACAATTGGGATTTGGATCTGGGATGAGGGTAGGCCTTGAATGAAGCCTTCCCTCGGTGGTAGCAGTCAGTCAGGATGAATAAGTGCCCTGTACGTTGCAGTGTGTGAAAACTGTTTAGACTAGGAAAGTGATTTCAAACACAGGGGATGGTGAGTGTTTTACTAAGCATGACACAGTCTATTTAAAAAGGAATGATGTAAGCTGTGTACAAGACTGGGGCAATCTCTATGCAGCCACTCAGACCCAAAATAAAGGATCCTGTTCAAGGAACAGGCATTGCCCACTGTAGACCCTCACAACCCAACTCCCAAACACTCTGTGATTTTATCAAACTTTGCATGACCTAGAAAAGCTTTGGGTTAAATCCCAGGGAATATTTCTGTGTGATAATACGCTTAGTTTAGTTTAGTTTAGAGATGCAGCATGAAAACAGGCCCTTCGGCCCACCGAGTCCGTGCAGGCCAGCAATACTACACTAGAACTATCCTGCACATTGGAGACAATTTACAGAGGCCAATTAACCTACAAACATGTATGTCTATGGAGTGTGGGAGGAAACCGGAGCACCCGGAGAAAACCCACGTGGTCACAGAGACAATAGACAATAGACAATGGGTGCAGGAGTAGGCCATTCGGCCCTTCGGACCGGCACCGCCATTCAATGTGATGGTGTACAAACTCCATACAGAGAGCACCGATAGTCAGGATCGAACCTGGGTCTCTGGTGCTGTAAGGCAACAACTCTACTGCTGCGCCACTGTGCCACCTTTGTTGGTCTGAGGCACCTGACATGATTGAACGGCTCACTGCTGTGCTGTATTCATGTAGGTTTCACGTAGGTTTCTCCAGCCAGGCTTCTGGTATCTGCCCGAGCTGGGCTTAGAAACCTCCACAATCAGAGCTTTCAGAGAGCTTTCAGTCTGTACAAAGTGTCTGCTTCTCTCAGAGCTCCTGGGAACTCGTCCAAGTTGTATCCTCTTCCTAAACCCTTTACCCCCTCCCTATAATCCACCGCTCTCACTCTCCGCTCTCTCACGCCTGTCACTATTCCCCCCTCCCCTCCCCTCCCCTCTCTGACATAGGAACATATTGGATGACAGCTGGGCAAATCAATCTACAAAAGTGATTATTCAATTAAAATATGGATGGGCCCCTTGCTTAAGGGAACAATTCTGCATGTGTTCAGTGGAATAGTGAGTGGATGTAAGGACAAGGGAGTTAAGCAAATATTGATACAGTGCAACCCATGGCAGCCTGAATGGAGCGTGTTAGAGGTCCATTATTCCAGCAATCAGTCCCCATGCCAGTCCGAATGAAAAACTACAAGTGCAAAAAGAAACATACGGCCTATTTACTGGTTGTGATTTCACCTCTTTGATTAACCCAATAAAGATCAAATGAGGGTAGACAAAAATGCTGGAGAAACTCAGCGGGTACAGCAGCATCTATGGAGCGAAGGAAATAGGCAACGTTTCGACCCGAAACGTTGCCTATTTCCTTCGCTCCATAGATGCTGCTGCACCCGCTGAGTTTCTCCAGCATTTTTGTCTACCTTCGATTTCCCAGCATCTGCAGTTCCTTCTTAAACACCAAAGATCAAATGAGACAAGCCCACTCAGGGATTGCTTCCGTCTTTGAGACTTCTAGTTCCCACACATTCTGCAGCCAAAGGTGTACATTGGCGGTGGAAGAGGGAGGCAGGAGTTTGCCTATTCTGTAGATGAGCAACTCAGCGGGACAGGCAGCAGTCTGACGAAGGGTCTCGACACGAAACGTCATCCATTCCTTCCCTCCAGAGATGCTGCCTGACCCGCTGAGTTACTCCAGCATTTTGTGTCTATCTTCGGTGTAAACCAGCATCTGCAGTTCCATCCTCCTACACAATTCCATATGCTGTGTCTCCTCGATCTCGTGGAGTGTTTGTCGCCCTCGATGTGTGAGAAGGAGCTGCAGATGCTGGTGACAGACACAAAAAGCTGGAGTTACTCAGCGGGACAGGCAGCATCTCTGGAGAGAAGGAATGGGTGACATTTCGGGTTGAGACCCTTCTCCAGACTGAGATATAAACAGGTACATAGGAAAAATGAATAAATGAAAAGTAATGAATGATTTTTTTCTATGTATCTCTTTATATCTCTTGTTTTCCTCTATGCTGCCTCTCAGTATGAGGAAGGTTCTTGACCCGAAACGTCACCCATTCCTTTTCTCCAGAGATACTGCCTGTCTCGCTGAGTTGCTCCAGCATGCTCACTGTCGATGGTTTGTCAGTCTGGTCAGATCTTTCAATGAAATGAACCCACCACCTGTCACATTTTCCCCTCTGCACCCATTTCTGCCCCCCCCCCCCCCATTCCATGAATCGCTGGTTCTTTCCATCCTCCCACCCACCCCTTCCCAACCCCTGGCACTTTTCCCTACAACTGCAGGAGGTGCAACACTTGCCGTTACCCCTCCTTGTTCACCACCACTCAGGGACCTGGATCGCCATTCGAGGTGAGGGAAAAGTTTACATGAACCTCCTCCAACCTTATCCACATAATTTGGTGCTCGTGACGTGCCCTTCTCAATGGTTTTACTACTAAAGATATATAACATGTGGCTGTGTGTAACTCAAACAACAAACGGCAGGAGTAACTCAGTGGTTCAAGCAGTATCTGTGGAGATGAATGGAAATGTCCATGTTTTGGGTGGAGGCCCTGCAGCAGGGGCGTGAGTCCAGAGGAGGGGATGCACATGCACTTTGTCCACACCATTTGAACCTGCCCCCTCCCACTGCCACCCCCCACCCCTGCATTTTCCCCTCCACCTGTCACTCATCTGCTTCTCCATCCCAACTCCACTTTTCCTTCTTCCCACCCCCCCCCCCCCCCCCTTCCCCCCCTTCCCCCCCCCTCCCCACCTCATCTGCCCTCTGTTCCTCACTCCTCTTTGGCCCAACTACCACTCCCCACCTTCTGCCTAACCCTCACCCCTTCCGTTCTCTATACCGACTATCTTTCCTCTCCGCTCTCAGTTCCAATGCAGGTCTCGGCCCTAACTGTCGGCAATTCTTTTCACCTCCACAGATACTGCTTGACCCATTGAACTGCTCCAGCAGGTTTTTTTTATGCTCCGTACACCAGCCTTGTGGCATCTACCTTCAGTAACAAAAGCAGAAGATGATGTAAATACTCAGCGGGTCAAGCAGCGTCTGTGCAGGGAGAAACAGAGACAAGGTTTCAAGTTGACGATCTTTAATCAGCACAAGGAGAAGCTAGAAATCAAACTTGTTTGTTATCACAAAGAAGGAGAGAGAGAAGAAAGGGTAATCGATTGAAAACAAAAGAGAATGAATGTTAGCTTAGAGGCAGTGGTGAAGGATTGGTAAATGGAAGATTATCTATCTTAAGGAGGTGTAAGTATAGTGTTGTTTTAGGTTTGAATCACCATTAGTGTCACATTCATCGAGACACTGTGAAAATCTTTGTTCTGTGCGCTAAGCAGGAAATCCACGCCATACATGACTACAAAAGGTAGTGTTACAGATGCAGAGAAAGTGCAAGTGAAAAAAAAAGTGCACTGACACCAACAGGGTAGATTGGAAGATTGGAGATATATACTTTGCGTATGGGTCTGATAAAAGCGGAAAATAAGTTTTTCCTGAACTTGGTGGTCGGTGCTATCAAGCTTTTGCATCTTCTGCCCGATGGGACAAGGGTGAGAATGATTGGTGTGTGAGTGGATAGACACAAAAAGCTGGAGTAACTCAGGGGATCAGGCAGCATCTCTGGAGAAAAGGAGTAGATGCCGTTCCAGGTCGAGAACCCTTCTTCAGGCTGTGGTCCTTGCTGGAGGAACTCAACGGGTCATGCAGCGAAGGAAATGGACAAGACAACATTTTGGTTCGGAACCTTCCTTCAGACTGATTGAGTAGCGAGGAGTAAGCTGTAGAGAGGTATGAGTGGGCCAAAGCCTGGAAAGTGACAGTCTGAAGAAGGGTCTCCACCCAGAACGTCACCATTCCTTCTCTCCAGAGATGCTGCCCGCCCTGCTGAGTTACTCCAGCATTCTGTGTCCATTCTGGAAAGTGACAGGTTGACATATCTGAAGAAAGGTCCCGATCCGAAACACCATGTGCCATTTTTCCTTCCACAGACGTTGCCTGACCCGTTGAGTTCCTCCAGTAGTTTATGTTTTCTCGCTCAAGATTCCAGCATCTGAAGTCTCTTGTGTTAAAGTACTCACCCAAAACGTTTGTGGTTTCTCCAAAGTCTTTCCTTCCCACTGTCTGGGGAACCAGCACTCCTTCCACGTGAAGCAGAGAGGTCCTTGTACTTCTTCCAATCTGGTGCACTGCATTCAATGCTCTCGGTCTTGTCTACACTGGGTGAACCAAATGCAGGTTGGGTGGCCACCTCGTGCTTCAGTCCGCAAGACCGACCTTGAGCGTTCGATGGGTTCTGAGTTTAAACCCCCCTCCCACTCAATCAGCAAGTTTCCGAAGGAGAGAGGGGTGGGCGGTCACGTTGAATAAGTACAAAGTTTGTTTGGAAAATCTGCGCCAAGTGTGGGCGGCTCAGCACGCTTTGCAAACGCTGCACTAATGTGGTTGGCCTGTGATCATCTATCACCCAGAATGGGCTGGGATGGCAACTTCCCTTCCCCAGAGAACACTTTTTCATCCAGTTTGATTCTTGAGCTTCCAAGGGTTTTCCGCCCACCGCTATTGATTCAAACGTTGTATTTGGAGTTCTCTTCAGGTAGTGAGCGGAGTTGTTTAGCTTAGTGTAGTTTTAGGTTTAGGTTTAGGGTTATTAGTGTCATGCGCACCAAGGTACAGTGAAAAGTTTTGTTCTGCATGCTATCCAAACAGATCGGTGGGCGGCACGGTGAGGAGCGGCAGAGTTGCTGCCTTACAGCGCTTACAGAGACCCAGGTTCAATCCTGGTTGTGGGTGTTGTCTGTATGGAGTTTGTACGTTCTCCCCGTGACCGTGTGGGTTGTCACTGAGATCTCTGGTTTCCTCCCACACTCCAAAGATGCACATGTTGTGTATAATTGGCTTGGTATAAATGTAAATTGTCCCTAGTGTGTGTAGGATAGTGTTAATGTGTGGGGATCACTGGTCAGTGCAGACTCATTGGGTCGAAGGGACTGTTTCCGCGCTGTAGCTCTGAACGAAAACATAGAAACATAGAAATTAGGTGCAGGAGTAGGCCATTCGGCCCTTCGAGCCTGCACCGCCATTCAATATGATCATGGCTGATCATCCAACTCAGTATCCCGAAACTAAAAGATCAGATCTGCAATACATAAATACAATCAAATTAAACTCAAGAGCAATAGATAGAGCAAAGAGGAAGATACAAAGTGCAGAATATAGTTTAATTTAGTTTAGTTCTCAGCATTGTAGCGCATTAGTTCCATTGACAAAGTCCAATGTCCTCAATGGGGTAGAGGTGAATTGGACAGTACTCTGGATTATGGGAGGAACGTTCGGAAAACTTGATAACTGAAGGGAAGAAGCTGTTATTGAATCTGGCCGTATGCGCTTTCAAGCTCCTCTACCTTCTGCCTTACGAGAGCGAGGAGAAGATGGAATGCCCAGAGTGGAGCAAGTCTTTGATTATGTTGGCTGCTTTTCCGAGGCAGCATGAGGTGTGGCTGGAGTCAATGGTGGGATGGCTGGTCTGTGTGATGGTGTGGGCTACATCTGCAACTCACTACAGTTTGTTGCGGTGTTGGGCAGAACAGTTCACAATAATGGGTGTGTGGGACGTGATCTCTTCAAAATGAAGAAGACCTAGTGTGGACTAGGCAACAATTCAGTTGAGAAGATACCAACCACTGTCTCATTCACTGTCTCATTCTCATTCAAGGGCCGAATGGCCTATACCTGCACCTATTTTCTATGTTTCTACGTTTCAACTCCACTCAACATTGAGCCTGATGAGGCATTAGCACACCCTTTCCATTTTGCTCACTTATGTCCTTGACTACTTACTGTGTTTTGAACCTAGGAAGGTGATGGGGGCCTCAGGGCAGCGAGCCAGGGACTGTAGGCTGCCAGCTATCCAGTAAACAGAAGGAATGCTGCAACCTAACTCATGAGTGGAAGGTGCCATTTGGCCCATCCTGCTTGTGCTGGCTCTTGCCCAGCGAGTCCCACTCCCCTTGCTCTGTCTACATAGTCCTGCAAATGTTTCCCCTTCAGATATTTGTCCAATTCTCTTTTGAAAGGCACCACTGTTGTAAGTTTTGGCCGTCTATCCAGTTTTCTTGTTATAATCATGGGATAACAACCAAATATAACGAATCACACTTAATCATAAGTGAGTTGAATAATTTAGCATGTTTATGATTTTTCTTTGAAGGCTACGCAGATCACAGACGAGACCTGGCACTCACAGTAGGTCAAAGCACAAGATCGCTTTCTATGGGAGCAACTGAAAGAAATGCAAGAAATGAAAGAACAAACTTGCATCTATTCAGCATTTCAACCACTTGAATGCATCCCAAATCATGTAACATTATTCAAATGAAGCATTTTATGGATGCACCAAACTTCAACAAACAGCAATGTGGTAACGATTAGGTAAGGTTTCCCATTGATGTAAGGTAAAGGGCCTGTCCCACTCGGGCATCATTTGCGAGTTGCGCAGGTGGCATGCAAAGATTTTGCGAATCCCAAACTCCTGGGGCACCGCGCGCGACCACACGTCACTGCCTACGTCATCACGCACCATGCGCGCGTAATGCACGCCATGTGTACGTAATGCCCGCCATGCGCGCATCATGTGCGCGTCAAGACACGCGCGTTGTGCGTCGTGACGCATAAATGATGTTGCGTAAATGACGCGCAAATGACGCCCAAGTGGGACAGGCCGTTAAGTCATTAATATTGGCCAAAACACCACAACGTTTCCTTCCAAGAACTGCAATGGGACCTCTCATGACCACATGGGAGAGAAGACTAACAAGTTATAGAACTGTGGCCAATGAATGGAACTGAAAATAAAACATGCCCTTTGGCCCAACACATCCCAGCTGAACAATATACCTCATCAATGCTGTCTGACTTGTGTGCGTTTGATCCCTATCCCTCTAAACTTTCTGATCCATATACCTTCCCAAACATCCTTTAAATGTTCTTATTGTACCTGACTCAACCAATTTTGTTGGCAGCTCGTACCATATACATACCACCCTCTGTGTGAAAAAGTTGCCCCTCAGATTCTAGCTTAGTTTACTATAGTTTAGTTCATTGTCACGTGTATCAAGGTACAGTGGAATGCTTGCTATCCAGTCAGTGGGAAGACAATGCATGATTACAAACGAGGCATCCACAGTGTAAGGGAATGTTGTGAATGATGTTTAGTGCAAGATAAAGTTCAGTGAAGTCCGAATAAAGATCGTCCGAGGGTCTCCAATGAGGTAGACAGTAGCTCAGGCCCACTCTCTAGTTGTTAGTTGGATGGCTCAGTTGCCTGATAACAGCTGGGAAGAAATTATCCCTGAATCTGGTGGTGTGTTTTCACACTTCTGTACCTCTTGCCCGATGGGAGAGGGGAGAAGAGGGAGTGGCTGGGTGAGACTGGTCCCTGATTATGCTGCTGGCCTTGCCAAGGCAGCGTGAGGTATAAATGGAAGGGAGGTTGGTTTGTGCGACGGTCTGGGCTGCGTCCACAATTCTCTGCAATATTCCTATTAAATCTTTCCCCTTCACCTTGAACCTCTGCAAGAGGGCTGAAAATGCTAATTCCAGAAGGGCTTGGAGTAATTGGTAGGGGTGATGTTGGGTGATGTGGTGGGGAAATAGGCTGCACTCAGAGGGTTAATTCACTGCTCCTCTCCTGATCGGTATTTGGAGCTGACTGGTTCTCCAACCATTATGATTGACCTTTGAAAGTTAATTAGAACTGGAGATGACCTTGCAGTGAAATGACAGCTCATTACCTTCAAATTCATTATCCACATTTTGGCCAAAACCTTCGATCAAAGCGGCACCTGTCTGTAATTAAACATCTTACTCTGACCCAGGCTCTGTAACTATGGCTTCCAGATGCACGTTATCTCAGCAAATATGCACTGACCCTTCCCAAAGTATCTCCGCGAGAAACTGAAACATTACCTTAACCACTGAAGAATATTGTATCTGATTTTCATTGTACTTTCTGATATTTTTCACCTCAATATTCTGTGTCTAGAATTTAGTTTAGTTTAGAGATATAGTGTGGAAACAGGCCCTTCAGCCCATCGAATCTGCGCTGACCAGAGATCCCCGCGAGAAAAAGAATGGGTGAAATTTCAGAACGGGACCCTTCTTCACACTACTCTGGTACCATTCCATTAACCACTGGCGTGGCTGGGATCTAACCTAGTTAGAAAGATGTTCATTCTTTGATGGGATGAGTATACAGGCAGCACGGGGGTGGAGCTGCTGCCTCACAACGCTAGAGACCTGTGTTTGATCCTGACCTCGAGTGCTGTCTGTGCGGAGTTTGCACGTTCACTCTACAACTGCCTGTATTTCCAGGCGGTGCTCCAGTTTCATCCCATATTCCAAAGTCATGGCGGGTTGTAGGATAATTGGCCACTTTAAATGGCCCCCAGTGTGCATGGGAGTGGGAAAGTAGGGAAACATAGATCGCGAGTGAACAGGCGGTTGGCGTGAATTCCATGGGCCGATGAATGTGTTTCCATGTAGTGTCTCTAAACTATACCTCAAGAGCTTTGCGGCTCAAGACGACAGCTCATCAGCATCTCCTCAAGGACAATTAGAGATGGTCAATTAAATGGTGGCTCAGCCTCTGAAGCCCACATTCTTTGAATGAATAAACACAGTCAGTGGGGATGTTCCACTTCATGGAAGATTTCCTGAAGCTTTTCCTCTGTCCAGATGTTAATCTTTAACCGTGGTGAAGCTGGGAATTACTACGGATCTATTTCTATGCATTCGAATGCCCATCAGACCAGGCTGAGCATAATTCCAGCCTCAATTTACAATTGAATCTGCTGCCTTCACCCCTTTAAAGTGAACTTCACTACAACTTACGGTCTGAAGAATTTGTCTGCTTCTCCCTTATGGTTCTGTGCCAATTATTTTAAACCTGGGCCCCCAAGTCACTTCAACTTCTGCCAGTAGGAAGTCATTTCTCAAAACCTCTTAATTTTAAACATTTAAATCTATCAAATCCCCCTTAACCTTGTCCACTTTAAGAAAAAAACTATTTTATCGTTTTCCAGCCACTACATCAAACTGTACCTCTCACACACACTTGCACAACCCTCGCAATGCCGACCGGGATGTCATATTTCACATGGTTCCATTTGCCTGTGTTTGGTTCATATCCCTCTAAACCTTTCCTAACCCTGCACCTGTCCAAATGTCTTTTAGTCATCTTGCATCTAGCATCATATTGCTGCTTTAAGTGTGATTTTATTCCCTCTTTCCTCTCTTTGTAACTTCCTCCAACACCACCACTTTGTCCACATTGCCTTGACTGACCTTCACATATACATTCTTCCCTTCTTAAAGCATCTGGACCAGATTCTCCAGCATTCCTCGTTTAAATCTGCCCCCTTTTCAAACCCCCTAATCTGCAGCACTGTGGCGCAGTGGTAGAGTTGCTGCCTTACAGCGCCAGAGACCCGGGTGCGATCCTGGCCACGGGTGCCCGCACGGAGTTTGTACTTTCGCCCCGTGACCGCGTGGGTTTTCTCCGGGTGCTGCGGTTTCCCCCACATTCCAAAGACGTACAGGCCTGTGGGTTAATTGGCTTCTGTGAATTGTAAATTTCCCCTATTGTGTAGGATAGTGCCCACTGGTCAGTGCGGACTCAGTCAAGAGTCAATGGTCAAGAGAGTTATTGTCATGTATCCCAGATAGGACAATGAAATCTGTACTTTTGCTTCAGCACAACAGAATATAGTAGGCATGAATACAGAACAGATCAGTGTGTCCATATACCATTATAAAAATATATACACACATGGATAAATAAACAGATAAAGTGCAAATAAACAGATAATGGGCTATTAATGTTCAGAGTTTTGTTTGATTTGAGTTTAATAGTCTGATGTCTGGGGGGAAGGAGCTATTCCTGAATCTGGGCGTTGCAGTCTTCAGGCTCCTGTACCTTCTACCTGAAGGTAGCAGGGTGATGAGTGTGTGGCCAGGATGGTGTGGGTCTTTGATGATACTGCCAGCCTTTTTGAGGCAGCGACTGTGATAAATCCTCTCGATGGAAGGAAGGTCAGAGCCGATGATGGACTGGGCAGCGTTTACTACTTTTTGTAGTCTTTTCCTCTCCAGGGCACTCAAGTTGCCGAACCAAGCCATGATGCAACCGGTCAGCATGCTCTCTACTGTGCACCTGTAGAAGTTAGAGAGAGTCCTCCTTGACATACCGATTCTCCGTAATCTTCTCAGGAGGTAGAGGCACTGATGTGCTTTCTTTGTCATTGCATCAGTGTGCTCGGACCAGGATAGATCTTCAGAAATATGCAAGCCCAGTCATGAGTCAGTGGGCTGAAGGGCTTGTTTCCGCGCTGTATCTCCAAACTAAATTTGCGCATTAAATTCACAGATGACAATCTTACCTGTATCATTCCGATTTGAAGTGATTTGGGAATTCTTGTGCATGTTTAAGTGTTGCAACTGCTCTTACAGACTGAGAATGGATGAGGTGATCTGATAATTTTGCAATTGATTGATCTGCCTATAACCAATAACTCGCGAGCACTAAAAGCGTTCACACTGGTTACACCAGGAGTAGTTGGTGAGGTGATTTTTGTTGCATCAATGCTAGTTTTCTCCCAAAGACTGTGAATAGGGGTGTAGATCAAAGATCAAAGCCCATTAATAAACAGGCCAACCCTGCCATTACCCTCGCGATGGTTTAAAACATAATTCTGTGGTTCAAAACAGAGTTATCCAATTACCCAAAGCCCAGGGCTATTGACATATTTAAATAGGAGATAATGCACTGAAAGCTCGCAGTTATTAGTCAATACTTCCACAAAGCGAACTTCAGCTGATGTACCTGTCCAAACACATGGCCTTTGAAGTTCTTGCAGAAGTCTTGAAGTTTGCACCTTGTCATTGTTCAGAGAAGGATGCACCTGCAGTACAATTGTAATTCTTTTGTAATTTGTGGTGTGCGGATTGCCAGTGTAATCTATGATTACGCTTTTGTTCAGCAAAGGACAAACTTGCAATTACCTTTCTATTCCATTGACACACAAGGTGTGTGTGTGTGTTTGTCACTGGCAAAGCCGACAGTTATGGCCCTTCCTTGATTCTGGTCGAGGGGATGGAGGTGAACCACCTTTGTGTGGTGGAGTTACGCCCACAGTGCTTTAGGGCAGAGTCTTTCAGCGAGACTGATCTATTACTGAGTCGGGATGGTATTTGTCAGGAATGGTGATGGCACCTGTCCCGCTACCTGGCTCTTCCAGATTATAAAGGTTGTGTATTTGTAAGATGCTGACACAGCAGCCTTGGTAAATTGGTGCAAGGCCAGTTGTAAGAGCTGCACTCTGCAATCTCTGTGGGACAACAGATGAGGATGTGAAGGTTTAAGGTGGAGGGTGGCGTTGAGAATAATGGGCTTAGTATTAAGAGGAGTTGGCATGGAGGGGTTGCAGAGGGTGAGGTCATTGTTTATACCAAATTATATCAAAGTGCTGGAGTAACACAGCAGGTCAGGCAACATCTCTGGAGAAAAAGGGTAGGTGACGTTTTGCATCGGGAAGCCTTCTTCAGACAGAACAGGGTTCCGACCCGAACCACCCCCTTACTTGTAGAAACATATACAATTATAAAAGGACTGGACAAGCTAGATGCAGGAAAAAATGTTCCCAATGTTGGGTGAGTCCAGAACCAGGGGCCACCGTCTTAGAATAAAGGGGAGGCCATTTGAGGCGAGAAAAACAACGTTTTCACCCAGAGAGTTGTGAATTTGTGGAATTCCCTGCTGCAGAGGGCAGTGGAGACCAAATCGCTGGATGGATTTAAGTGAGAGTTAGATAGAGCTCTAGGGGCTGGTGGAATCAAGGGGTATGGGGAGAAGGCAGGCACGGGTTATTGATTGGGGACGATCAGCCATGATCACAATGAATGGTGGTGCTGGCTCGAAGGGTAGTGACAGTGACAGAGATGAAGTATGCTGTAGCAGTTGTGGTTCTTGTTTTTTTGAGATTGTCTCTTCGTCAATTCTTCCTAGCTTCCTCATGTGAGCAAGCACAACTGTTTATACAGCTACCCCAAGCCAGGACAATCCAGTGGTTGTTGCCTCCAGTTGTGTGCGTCAGTGCCAAATCTCTTTAGGGATGTTCCAACAGAGGCTTTGAAGTCAGCTGCAGAGTGGCTGCTTTGGTCTTCCGTCATCAGTCATTCTTTGGACTTGTCCTATCCGCCTTATCTGTGATTCTTTCAGCTATATGCTGCGGAGGTATGTCTGTGTGTCTTGGACCGAGTCTGGGTGTTGGAGTCTTGTCTTGCCACTTGATGGGAAGTCCCCTGCAGCAGACAGTGGTGAAGGTGTCCGGCATGTCTATTGTACACTATCCATGCCTCCACAGAGTGCTTAGTTTAGTTTAGCCTACCTTAGTTTAGTTCACCTTCGCTGAGTTTAGCTTAATCTATTTTAGCTTAATTTAGCTTAGCTTATTGTAACTTTAGTTTAGTTTGGTTTAGCTTGGTTTAGTTTAGCTTAGTTTACTTTTCTTTACTTTAGTTTATTGTCACGTACCAGGCCACAATGAAAATGTTTTCGTTGCGTTCAGAAATACTACTCATGATTACAATCGAGCCATCCACAGTGTACAGATACAGGATAAAGGGAATAAATGTTAGTACAAGATAAAGTTCAGTAAAGTCCAATTAAAGATAGTCTGAGGGTCTCCAACGAGGTAGATGTTAGGTCAGGACTACCCTCTAGCTTGTGGTGTGATGGTTCAGGTGGCTATGACAGCAGCACGATACACCTTTGGTTGGTCTTCAGGCTGATTCCTCTTTGTTCCCATACATTACTTCTCTTCCAGATGCAGAGCTGACTTTTTAGTTTAGTTTAGTTTAGTTGGCGTGGAAACAGGCCC
The DNA here is from genome assembly GCF_028641065.1 of Leucoraja erinaceus. Classification (NCBI taxonomy): domain Eukaryota; kingdom Metazoa; phylum Chordata; class Chondrichthyes; order Rajiformes; family Rajidae; genus Leucoraja; species Leucoraja erinaceus. The sequence goes on from NC_073408.1 coordinate 20,342,256, forward strand.
TTTGGCCCACCGAGTCTGCGCCAACCAGCAATCCCCGCACATTAACATTATACTACACCCTAGCGCCAATTTACAATTAACAGGTCAATTAACCTACAAAACCTGTGCCTCTTTGGAGGAACCAAAGCATGTGGAGAAAACCCAAGTGGTTACAGGGAGAATGTACAAACTCCATACAGACAGCGCCCGAGGTCAGGATCATACCTAGGTCTCTGACGTTGTAAAGGGCCTGTCCCACTTACGTGAGTTTTTTCGGCGACTTGCCTGCACCCGTCATAGTTGCAGCAGGTGCTCGAAAAAGTTCAACATGTTGAAAATCCAGCGGCGACCAGAAAAAGATACGGCCCTTTGGGTGACTACTCACGACCAAACAGGTGTCACCATGTCAACAGAAAAAAATCGCGTAAGTGGGACAGGCCCTTAAAGCCACTGTCCCACTTAGGAAACCTGAACGGAAACCTCTGGAGACTTTGCGCCCCACCCAAGGTTTCCGTGAGGTTCCCGGAGGTTTTTGTCAGTCTCCCTACCTGCTTCCACTACCTGCAACCTCCGGCAACCACCTGCAACCTCCCGGAACCGCACGGAAACCTTGGGTGGGGCGCAAAGTCTCCAGAGGTTTCCATTCAGGTTTCCTAAGTGGGACAGGGGTATTAGGCAGCAACTCTACCACTGCCCAACAACCACTGTGCCACCTGCCCAACATTGCTTCATGGATTTCACCAACATGTCATTCTACAGGGCTTTGCAGCCAGCGACACATTTAAAGAGTGAAAATCCCTATTGTAAAATAGGGTACACAATAGCAATTCACAACCTTCACTTCCACTAGCCGCAAAGTGAGAATACTCAGATGATCTGTGTTCATTTTTAAGTTTAGTTCAGAGATACAGCGTAGAAACAGGCCCTTCGGCCCACTGAGTCTGCACTGACCAGCAATCCCCGCACACTAACACTATCCTACACACGCTAGGGCCAATTTACATTTATACCAAGTCAATTGACCTACAAACGAATGAATGAATAAGTTTATTGGCCAATTATTCACATACAAGGAATTTGCCTTGGTGCTCCGCCCGCAAGTGACAACATGACATACAGTGACATAGAAACATAGAAACATAGAAATTAGGTGCAGGAGTAGGCCTTTTATGCCCTTCGAGCCTGCACCACCATTCAATATGATCATGGCTGATCATCCAACTCAGTATCCCGTTCCTGCCTTCTCTCCATACCCTCTGATCCCCTTAGCCACAAGGGCCACATCTAACTCCCTCTTAAATATAGCCAATGAACTGGCCTCGACTACCCTCAGTTAGGGATGACGCATAAAACATTAATAATATTAATACATTTATAATGTATTAAACATTATTAAATATTAATAATATTAATACAATTAATTAAACCTGTAGTTCTTTGGAGTGTGGGAGGAAACGGAAGATTTTGGAGAAAACCCACGCAGGTCATGGGGAACATGTTCTGTACAAACTCCGTATATACAGCTCCTGTAGTCGGGGTTGCACCCGGGTCTCTGGCGCTGTAAGAACTGTAAGGCAGCGACTCTACCACTGCGCCACGGTGCGGCCCTAGTGATGTTGTTTGACAGATGAAAATCTACTGGATCCCAGCAAGAGTTCCCCTATTGGATCTCAAAATAATATCAAGCCTTCATAGTAGAAGAAGCAAAAAGAATCGCAATAATTGAAATTTCAATCGCAACAATACAATAGCAAGGTTGTACTTCACTTCCACAGGAGATTTCCTCTGGACCATGCTTTTTGAAGGAACTATGTAAATGCATTTGAAGCAGTTCAGAGAAGATTTTCTGGATGAAGGTAGACACAAAAGCTGGAGTAACTCAGCAGGTCAGGCAGCATTCCCCGAGAAAAGGAAAGGAATAGGTGACGTTTCGGGTGGAGACCCTTCTTCAGACTGAGAGAAATTAGTTATATGAAAAGGTACATAGAACAAATTAATGAAAGGTATGCAAAAGGACAAATTAGAACCAGCAACGATGATCAAGGTTAGGTGGAGCCCACAATGGTCTATTGTTTGCTGTGGGGAAGGTGATTCAAGGGACGAGTGATACAAAACTGTGAAACTAAGCATAGCGACAGGGAAACTAGTATGATGACTTGGGAGCGGAGGGACGGTGAGAAAGGGAAAGCAAAGGTTACTTGAAGTTGGAGAAGTCAATTTTCATACCGCAGGGGTGTCAGCTGCCCAAGTGAAATATGAGATGCTGTTCCACCAATTTGCGTTTGGCCTCACTCTGACAATGGAGGAGGCCCAGGACAGAAAGGTCAGCATCGGAATCGAATGGGGAGTTAAAAAGTTGTGGAATAGGTGGGATATTCTATGAGGAAAGCTGAGCGAACTAGGGTTGTATCCACTGGGATGCAGAAGGGTGAAATGGGCCATGATTGAAACCTCTGACACTCTGAGCAGTCTCCACAGGAGCATGTGGAGAGGGCACTATCTCCTGTGGGAGAATTTCAAACAAGAGTCGTGTTTTACAATCAACAATTGCCCATTTACAACAGAGGTGAGTAGTGTTGAGTGAGAGCTCCCTGGGGATAGGCATCAATGTGGAATTGAAGTTACAGGACTTTGGTTAGGCTGCATTTGAATTATTTTGTGCAGTTCTGTGAACCATGCCTGGGGTTGCACTAGACTATTGTGGTTACCTGGATTTACACTTAGTAATGTTTTGTATTTTTGATTATTATATATGGTCTCTGTGTTATTGCAGTAACTTGCTCCATCTGGAGAGATGCTTAGGATCCCGGACAGTGGACAGGCGGAGGTAGAGGGCAGGTGTTTCATTTCCTGTTGCGGAGGGGAAGTGGGAAGTGGGGAGGGCGTTGGCGGAGGTGGAATCAGACCCAAGCAGATGCATTGGTCCCTTTAGAAAGCTGAAAGTAAAGGAGAGGGAATGGTGTGATTAGAAACATAGAAACATAGAAAATAAGTGCAAGAGTAGGCCATTCAGCCCTTCGATCCAGCACTGCCATTCAATATGATCATGGCTCATCATCCAATATCAGTACCCCAGTACCCGTCACAGGTTGTTGCAGATCTCCGAAAACTTTCAACATGTTGAAAATCCAGCGGTGACCAGAACAAGGTACAACTCTTTGGGTGATTACTCACAATCATACAGGTTTCACCTCGCGACATGTCACCAGGGTGTCACCTGTATGGTCGTGAGCAGTCTCCTCAGTCGCCCAAAGAGTTGTAGCATCTTTCTGGTCGCTGCTGAATTTTCAACATGTTGAAATTTTTCGGCAACCTATGACGGGTGCCGATAGTCACCGAAGAAGTTACGTAAGTGGGACAGGCCCTTAAAGGAGATTAGTTTCCCTTGGCTTCATGTTCGAAGACATTGTGGGTTAAAGGGCTTGTTCATGTGCTGTAGCTTTCCATGCTCTATGTTCTATCTGATGGGCTGGAAAGACCGTATCCTGGTTCATGGCAGCAGGAGAAGGCAGAAATCCAGGACCATGAGACACAAAAGTGCTGGAAAATCTAAGCGGGAGTCAGGCAGCATCTCTGGAGAACATGGGTAGGTGATGTTTCGGGTCAGGACTCGTTTTCATATTGATTGTGATGGGGAAAGGGGGGGGGAATTTGGTGGAAGAGGTGCAGGACAAAGCCAGTTCGTCATGACCTACTAGATCTCCCAGTTGCTAGCCACTTTTTCCACCCTTCCCATTCCCACACTGACCATTCTGTCCTGGGCTTCCATTGCCAGGGTGGGGGCCACATGCAAATTGTATGAACAGCACCTCATACTTTGCTTGGCTCGCTTACAACACAATGGTGTGAACCTTGAATCAGCACAGAGGTGTGGAGCAGTGGTGAGGGCAGCAATGGCCACACTTGGCCAGGCTGACCCTGCAACACTGCCAGGTCAAAAGACCTTCGTGGTCAGATTAAGAACAATACACCTACAACAACTGAGACTCGAAAATGGCACCAAATCTGGCGACTCTCAGTGTACTACTGCTACACACTTGTACCATATCTGAGATACTTATCTAAGTTATATCTAAGTGATTATGCACAGTTATACTGAACTGTAAACAAAAATGAATTTCACTGTACTGCAGTACATGTGACAACTAAAGTGCCATGTAACCATTGAGGAGATGAGGTCAGGACTGTCTTATGAAGAAAGACTGGATAGACTTGGTTTATACTCTCTAGAATTTAGGAGATTGAGAGGGGATCTTATAGAAACGTACAAAATTCTTAAGGGGTTGGACAGGCTAGATGCAGGAAGATTGCTCCCGATGTTGGGGAAGTCCAGGACAAGGGGTCACAGCTTAAGGATGAGGGGGAAATCCTTTAAAACCGAGATGAGAAGAACTTTTTTCACACAGAGAGTGGTGAATCTCTGGAACTCTCTGCCACAGAGGGTAGTCGAGGCCAGTTCATTGGCTATATTTAAGAGGGAGTTAGATGTGGCCCTTGTGGCTAAGGGGATCAGAGGGTATGGTGAGAAGGCAGGTATGGGATACTGAGTTGGATGATCAGCCATGATCATATTGAATGGGGGTGCAGGCTCGAAGGGCCGAATGGCCTACTCCTGCACCTAATTTCTATGTTTTTATGTTTCTATGTCAGTGATTCTCTGGGAAATGATAGCCTGATGTTTATTTGTAGGGAGGAACTGCAGATTCTGGTTTACACCGAAGGTAGACGCAACATGCTGGAGTAACTCAGCAGGACAGTCAGCATTTCCATTCTTCTTTTCAGAGATGCTGCCTGTCCCGCTGAGTTACTCCAGCATCTTGTGTCTACCTTCAGCCTGATGTTTATTGATGAGGTGAGGTCCACAGGAGGTGGAAAGTGTAAGGCGTTCAGATGCCTCAAATGGTGAAACAGAATATCCTGGATGTGCTCAGCAGTTCAGGTAGCATCTATGGAGAAAGAGATTTAATGTTTCAGGTCGATAAAAAAGCTGGAGAAACTTAGTGGGTGAGGCAGCATCTATGGAGCGAAGGAATAGGCGATGTTTCAGGTCAGCGAATTAGCATTGAAGGTTAAAGATACGATATGTAGAGTAGAGATAAGAGTGGAGGGCAGGAGGAATCCAATGACCAAAGTGGAGGTGGAGTGGGGAGAAGGAGGTTGGGAAACGTGCAGTGAATGGCAAAAGGCAGAGCCGCAAGTGGTGCAATTAGCCAACGATTCATAAATAGGAGAAAATGCCGTCAGAAACGAGAAGAAAAAAAGAATTTGCAAATACTAGAAAAACACAGCTAGTGACTAATGCATCAAGAAACAGCTCTGGTCTGGTCTGGAAGTTTAATTCAATGTTGGGCCAGGTCTTTGGGGAATGATGTGTTGGAGATGTGAGGAGTGGTTGCAGAGAGAGAGAGAGTGAGTGCGAGGAGTGGAAAAGTTGAACGGTTGATCTCATGCCGGCTGCATGCAATAAAAGGAGTGTTTTCCCATTTCGGAAAAACACTTCCGTTATTTGGTCACAAACATACCAGACGTAAAAGGCAATGCATGTTTAGCAGGTAGTCAAGGAATGGAGTAGAAGTCTGACAGCGCCTCCCAGACCTGTGCCCTTTACTAGATAGAGGGGGGTGAGCGGTGCAGGGTAGCACCACCACTTGCAGGTTCCCCTTCACGGCGCGCGCCAGTCTGATGTGGAAATAGAATGATGCGTCTGTTTCACCTTGTTCAATTCAGGATTTGTGTTGAGTTTCTGGCTTGTGCACAATTCTCGTTGGAACCAATACTCGACACCTCATCATCCTCCACTAGTATTTCGTTGTTAAAAGAACTTTCTCTTTTGCTCGTGGTAACATAACTCAGTACCACCTTAACCCCTGAGGTCTGTGTTTTTCTATTTTAAATAAACATAGGAAAGTCAGAAAAAACGTTTCAAGGGTGTGGGGATGGGGACGAGGAACGTGACCTTGGAGAATAGGGATTACGGAAACCTAAAGCTAATGGGCATAAATTTAAAATTAATTACTTTTTATTATAGGGCAGCATGATGGTGCATTGGTAGAGTTGTTACCTGACATCGCCAGAGATCCCAGTTCGATTCTGATTACAGGTGCTGGCTGTAAAGAGTGTGTACATTCTCCCCGTGACCGCATGGGTTTTCTCCGAGTGCTTTGGTTTCCTCCCACATTCCAAAGACTGGCAGTTTTGTAGATTAATTGGGTTCTGAAAATTGTACAATGTCCTTCGTGTGGGTAAGATACAGCTAGTGTACGGATGATCGTGGTAGGTGCAGACTCCGTGGGCCCTGCTTCCACGCTGTATCTCTAAAGTCGAAATACTATCCTGGATGAGGTTTGCTATCCTGACACAGTTGTTGACGAGCCCAGAGGTCTCCCTGTAAACACCAGCGGCAAGCCAAGCATAATCCAGACTGACAGATCCGTGCAAAGGTACAGTAGGTTTGGATGTGTTGACTTTCAGAACAAATGCCAGCCCTGGTCCTTTCCAGTTCTTGGAGACTCCGCTACAACCCTGAAGTGTTGGAAAGTACACTTGGTCAGAACACTTCATCACAAACATTGACTATGCAGTAAAGACATTGCCTGTGGTGGGAAAAATGCAGCAAAACTGACAGCCCTGGTAACGAGAGCAAACATGGGTTTTAACAGCTGCAGCACTGCAGACAGACGGCACCAAACTGTGCCACTTAAATGTGAGATTCCACTGTTCAACCAGACATCTGGATTTTTCAATCAAGTCTTAACTAAAATTGGAGTAGGCAGCAAGGTTGGCACTGAGTTTTGAATAGAATCAGCTGTGCTATACTTGGCAGTGTTGTCGTCTGATTTAAAAAGGTGTGGATACAGCTCACATCCCCAGGTTTTGTTTAATTTAGTTTAGTTTAGTTTAGAGATACAGCGTGGAAACAGGCCCTTCGGCCCACCGAGTCCATGCTGACCAGCGATGACCCAGACACTAGTTCTATCCGATACACTAGGGACAATTTACAGAAGCCAATTAACCTGTAAACATGCACACCTTTGGAATGTGGGAGGAAACTACACCACCCGGACGACAGAAAACCCATGTGCTCACAGGGAGAACGTGCACACTCTGCACAGACAGCACCTGTAGTCAGGAGTCTCTGGGGCTGCAGGGCAGCAACACTACTGCTGCACCACCGTGCTGCCCTAAATTTGAATGCAAGTATCTCATCTTACCCTCCAGTGCAGCACTGCAGGAACTCTGGCCCTTTTGCAGTGCCACTCTCCCAATGAATTGTTAAGCTGTGGCCCCATCTACTCTCACAGGCCGTTGCAAATCTTCCTCTGACATTGCTTTGCAAACGGATTTAACATTTCTCCACTGATACCATGTCCCATGTTTAATGCCCAATGAACGACACATCAGATTATTTGGTCTTTATCGGATTGCTTCTCGGAGGTGAACTCAGAGCTCATTTTGGTCAACATGCAAACATACAAATGAAAAGAAAGATTAAGCCACCTTGGACATTAAGCCTGATCTGCCAATGAATAAGATCATGGCTGGTCTGACCGTAATCTCATGTCCACTCTCCTTGTCTATCGGTGATAACCTTTCATCCACCTGCCTAACGAAAATCAATCTACATCTACCTTAAAAATACTCAACGAAGACACAAAGTGCTGGAGTAACTCAACGGGTCAGGCAGCAGCATCTTTAGTAGAACATGAATAGCTGATGTTTTGGGTTAGGACATTCTTCAGACCAATCGTGGGGGGCTATGGGGAAGGGAGGGGGGGATGAGGGAAGAAAGCTAGAATAGAGGAAGGACAGAACAAAGTATGACAGGAAATAGGTGAACACACAGGAGGTGTCTCGTTTAGTTTAGGGATATGGCGTGGTAACAATCCTATCAAGTCCATGCCCATCGAATCCACGCCGAGCAACAATCACCCCATACACTAGCTCTATCCTCTATGGCAATCCTCTATGAGGAAGGACATTCGTGCCATAGAGGGAGGACAGAGAAGGTTCACCAGACTGATTCCTGGGATGTCAGGACTTTCATATGAAGAAAGACTGGATAGACTCAGCTTGTACTTGCTAGAATTTAGGAAATTGAGGGGGGATCTTATAGAAACTTACAAAATCCTTAAGGGGTTGGACAGGCTAGGTGCAGGAAGATTGTTCCCGATGTTGGGGAAGTCCAGGACAAGGGGTCACAGTTTGCGGATAGAGGGGAAATTCTTCAGGACCGAGATGAGAAAAACATTTTTCACACAGAGAGTGGTGAATCTCTGGAACTCTCTGCCACAGCAGGTATTTGAGGCCAGTTCATTGGATATATTTAAGAGGGAGTTAGATGTGGCCCTTGTGGCTAAAGGGATCAGGGAGTATGGAGAGAAGGCAGGGATGGGATACTGAGTTGGATGGTCAGCCATGATCATATTGAATGGCGGTGCAGGCTCGATGGGCCGAATGGCCTAGTCCTGCACCTATTTTCTATCCTAACGCTAGGGATAATTTACCGAAGCCAATTCACCTACAAATCTGCCCGTCTTTGGAATGTGAGTGGAAACCAGAGCACCCGGAGAAAAGCCACGCGGTCACAGGGAGATCGGACAGACTCTGTACGGACAGCACCCGTGGTCAGGATGGAACTCGGGCGTCTGGCGCTGTAAGGCAGCAACTCTACTGCTGTGCCATTCAGCCATAGAGTTGAGTTACCGCTTTTAGAACCTTTCGCGAGGCATGAAGGTTGGACAAAGGCCAGAGATTTATAAAAGGAATGAGGCAAAAGGATTGAGGAGATGCAAACTGTGAAGCCAGTGGAATCAATGTGTGGAGGGGGAAGAAACAGATGCGACTCTAGGTGGGGCACAAGAAATGGGTAGGGGTGAAATGGGGGTGGGGGGGGGGAGAGGGGAAGGGGGAGGGGAGGTCTCTGTGAGGAGGAGGGTTCCAGATTCACGGCGCTCCAAGACACAGCAATTCCTTCAGCTTTGTTTTAAATGGGTAATTTTGTGCTTGGTTCACCTTAGTTGTATATTCTCCCACAAGAGGAAACTTTGGAGTTATGGAGAGACTCAGACTTCATCCATCTGAGTCCATGCTGACCATCAACTGCCCATTCACACTAATCATACCTTCATCCCATTTTTTATTGTTCCCACATTGAAATCAACTCTTCCATATTCTGCCACGCCTCCACATTAGAGCCAGTTAACTTGTGTCTTTGGAATGTGGGATGAAACCGGGGCACCTGGAGGAAACCCACGTGGTCACAGGGAGATCATACAAATTGCACGCAGGCAGCACCACAGGTCAGGATTGCACCCATGTCTCTGACCATACAAGGCAGTGTCTCTACCAGTTGCACCACTGTGCAACCACAAATTCCCTCCACAACCACACTCTCACGGCCCCTCGGGACCTTCTATGTTCCAATCAACCCCCTTTCCATCTTCTAACTTCCAGTGGACACTAGTCTTCCAGTCAAAGGGCCTCGACCCGAAACATCACCCATTCCTTCTCTCCAGCAATGCTGCCTGACCCGCTGAGTTATTCCAGCTTTTTGTGTACTAGATAGATACTAGTCTAGCCTGTCCAAACTCACCTCACAAGGCAATCTATCCATTCCAGTGTTATCTCGTAAAACCTCCACTGAACTGCTCTTGACACATTGCATTACTTCCTTAAATAAGAAGGCCAGCAATGCCCACATGCTGCAGATGCGGTCTCACTAATGTTTAAGAAGGAACTGCAGATGCTGGAAAATCGAAGGTAGACAAAAAAGCTGGAGTAACTCAGCGGGTGAGGCAGCATCTATGGAGCGAAGGAAATAGGCAACGTTTTGGGCCGAAAGCGCAGCATAAATCCACTGCTTTTGCAGCCGGTTCTGCTGGCAATAAAATATAACATTTCGTTAACTTTTCCAATCGCTTGCCAATCTGCACACGAGCCTTTTTGCCAATCGTACATTAGTTTCTCTCCACATCTCACTCTCTCACCATTGGGATATTGTGCATCTTTTTTTATTTTTCCCCATGATAAAGGGTTAATTTCACGTTTTTCCAGGTTATACGCCACCTGGCCTCTCATTTTACCCATCCAGACTCATTTCTCACCTGCTCATATCTTCCGTTTAACTTACTCTTCCGAACTTGGTGTCATGAACAAAGTTAGCAAACATATGTCGGTGCCTATAACCAAGTCATTCATGGTCATTGGAAAAACATGAAGCATCAGCATCTGTCCTTGAGGCACACCAGTTGTTGCAGCTTGCCAACCAGGAAAAAACTTGTTTATATCTATTCAGTTGCCTGTCAGCCATCCAATCTTGCCAGTATGTTCAGTTACCCATGCCAATATGTAACCTCCAGCGACATGACCTTTCATTTTCTGTAATAATGTCTGATAAGAATAAGAACGTTATGTGAAATAATCTCTGGGCAGCAGCATAGTGGTGCAGCTGGTGGAGCCGTTGCCTCACCGTGCCAGAGAGCACTCAATCCTGACCTCGGGTGCTGTCTGCGTGAAGTTTGCATGTTCTCCCTGTGACCACGTGGGCTTCCTCCAGGTGCTCCGGTTTTCTCCCACATTCAAAAACGTTTGGGTTTGCAGGTTAATTGGCCTCTGTAAATTGTCCCGAATCTAATGAGGTTAGTGAGATAACATAGAACTAGTGTGAATGGCTGATCGATGATCAGCTTGGACTCGATGGGCCGAAGGGCTTGTGTTCACACCACTGTATATCTTTAAAAGAAAGCATTCACTACACTTTGAATGCACATTGGCTGGTAAACATTGCATGTTGTGAAAGATGCCGTGTAAATATTATTTCTGGTAGTTTTTGCCAGGGAACAGCAGCCAATTGCTGCCTTCTGCATTAACGGCCAGCGTGAGACGGTCTCATTGATTTTCTTCTGAAGGCACTGACCGTCACTGTCCGAGGCTGGCCTTCGCCCTCAGTGTGGGTGCTGTGGCGTACAGGTCCTCTTGTGCATTCAGAGACATGAAGGAGCAATTCATCCCAGTCTGTGAGTGTTCTTGGATCTTTGTCAATGGCAGTGGGTCGGGAGGGCTCTGCTGACACTGTGCGTGTGGCCGAGGTGGGTTTTGTTTGTCCCACACGGACATGGCAATCCAGAGGTGGCCACAACGAGGGCATCACCCCCCCCCCCCCCCCCCCAGCCACCCCCCACCCACACACCCTCACTCAGCCCCCCACCCAGCCCCCCCCCCACCCCCCCACCCTCTGCCCCCCCCTCAGCCACCCCCCAGCCCCAACCTCAGCCACACCCCCCCACCCACGGCCACCCCCCACCCACACGCACCACCCCCACCCCAGCCTCTCCTCTCCCACATGTGCAGCTCGATGCAACGATTCGATGATACTTTATTGTCGTGTCTATCTAGGTGCGGTGCTGCATCCACTCCAGCAAGTTGATACATACAGCAGGCTTCACCCAGGTGGTACACGGAGAGTCGCCATGTGCCTGGCGTTGGCAACGTTCTGCACGCTCTCTGGAATTGCAAACAATTAGCATTGTTGCTGGAGGTGGCGAGAGTCATTTTCCACCACACTTATGTGCATCACGGATCATGCACTCAAACAGAGCCCCTATACATAGAGCAGAGCTTGACCGGTGTCAACAGCAGTACCTAACGCCCCCCCCCTCCCCTTGTGTTTGCTGGCTGTTCAACATCAAGTGGAACCGTGAGATTACCTTTGACATTTTCTTAATACCATCCTGTGTTGCCGGGTGTAAGGTGAGTGAATACCTGTTTCCTCTTTCTAAGCCTCTATTGTCCCAGTTAATAGCGAGCATTTGGCATGGACGTGATTGAACCCTTAACTCAGTGCTGACACTCATCAAGGACTCTAACGAAGAAACAGCCAGACTTTCTGTTCTGCCTCAGTTCTAGCCTGGGAACTGCCACAGCTTTCTGCTGGGAACATGCCGACCTCCCACTGATTCACGCTGTGTTCAGGTTGGTACGTACAAGCCCCTATCAATCCAGCCATCGCAGGAGTTTCCTACACGCCAACTCACTGCCAACTTCACCAGCCAAACAGACTTTAAAATAAACGTTCTCGAGTTACAGCACAGAACAGGCCCTTCAGCCCACTGAGTCCACGCTGACCATTGATCACCCCTTACACCAACCAGCACAGACAGCAGTGGAGGCCAAGTCAATGGATATTTTTAAGGCGGAGATTGACAAATTCTGGATCAGGGGTTATGGGGTGGGGAATGCAGGAGACTGGAGTAGAGAGGGAAAGATAGATCAACCATGATTGAATGGCAGAGTAGACTTGATGGTCTGAATGGCCTAATTCTGCTCCGAGAACTAATGAAGTCATGAACCTGAAGACTGCAACAACCAGGTTCAGGAATAGCTACTTCCCCACAGCCATCAGGCTATTAAACTTGGCTCGTACAAAACTCTGAAATTAATAGCCCATTATCTGTTATTTGCACTATCAGTTTATTTATCCATGTGTGTATATATTTATATAATGGTATATGGACACACTGATCTGTTTTGTAGTCAATGCCTACTATGTTCTGTTGTGCTGAAGCAAAGCAAGAATTTCATTGTCCTATCAGGGACACATGACAATAAACTCACTTGACTTGACTTGACTTGAACTTATCCTACGCACTACAAATCATTGGAGTGTGGGAGGAAACCGGAGCGCCCGGAGAAAACCCACTCGATCACAGGGAGAACATACAAACTCCTTATAGACAGCACCCATTGTCAGGATTGAACCCGTGTCTCTGGCGCTGTGAGGCAGCAACTCCACTGCTGCACCACCATGCACTGGACAATTTCTCCCTGCTTCTTCAATATCTTTTTATATAAACAACTGCAAAAAAAAAGTATTCGACTAAATTATTCGAAGAAAGCTACAGAATCCTTATGGAATGGATCACCGGCATTAATCTTTATTCTTAGTATCTTCACAATATCGAGTCAACCACCGTGTCTCAGAGGCACAAGAGGTGAGCGATGGTCCCTGTGATTCTTGCTCCCTGTCCTTGATAAACATCGGGGTCATCAATCTGGCAATCTGCCATCAATTGCATGCAGCACAGTGGCGCAACTGTAGAGTTGCTGTCTTACAGTACCTGAGACCCGGGTTCGATCCTGACTACAGGTGCTGCTAGTGTGGAGTTTGCACGTTCTCCCCGTGACCTGCGCGGATTTTGCCCGGATTTCCTCACAAAGACGTGCAAGTTTGTAGGCTAATTAGCTCCTTTAGATTGTCCCCAGTGTGTAGGATAGTGCTGGTGGAAGGGATGATCACAGGTCGGGATGGACTCGGTGGGCTGAAGGCCCAGTTTCCATGCTCTGTAAATCGCCACCTGCACTGAATGCATTTCTACTAATCAGTATTTAAATCACTGTCAGAATTTTCCTCCCTCTTTTGTTTTAACATTTTCATTATTAACAGCTTACAGAGGGATTTCAGTCCATTTATTTGTGTTGGCCGCGGTTACAGAGTAGATATTTGGTATTGCTGTTGCCATGGTATCTCGGATATTCCACAGCAGCCTGTTTATGCATGAAGTTTGCACAACAGGGTCACTGAATGGTAATGCACAGGTGGAGGCTATTCAAGTGATCATAGAAACATAGAAAAATAGAAAAATAGGTGCGGGAGCAGGCCATTCAGCCCTTCGAGACAACATCGCCATTCAATACAATCATGGCTGATCATCTAAAGTCAGTACCCCATTCCTGCTTTTTCCCCATATCCCTTGATTGCTTTAGCCCTAAGAGATAAATCGAACTCTCTCTTGAAAACATCCAGTGAATTGGCCTCCACTGCCTTCTGTGGCAGAGAATTCCACAGGTTCACAACTCTCTGGGTGAAAAGGTTTTTCCGCATCTCAGTCCTAAATGGCCTACCCCTTATTCTTCAACTGTGACCCCTGATTCTGGACTACCCCAACATCGGGACAAGTTTGCCCGCATCTAGCCGGTCCAACCCATTTAGAATTGAATATGTTTCTATAAGATCCCCTCTCATACTTCTAAATTCCAGTGAATGCAAGCCTAGCCGACCCATTCTTTCATCATATGTCAGTCCCGCCATCCCGGGAATTAACCCGGTGAGCCTACGTTGCACTCCCTCAATAGCAAGAATGTCCTTCCTCAAATTAGGAGACCAAAATTGCACACACTGCTCCAAGTGCGGTCTCATCAGGATCCTGTGCAACGGCAGTAGGACCTCTTTACTACTAAACTCAAATCCTCTCACAATGAAGGCCAACATGCCATTAGCTTTCTTCACTGCCTGCTGTAACTGCATGTTTACTTTCAATGACTGATGTACAAACACACCCAGTTCTTGTTGCACCTCCCCTTTTCCTAATCTGACATAATTCAGATAATGTGTAACAAGGAACTGCAGATGCTGATTGAAACTGAAGATAGACACAAAAAGCTGGAGTAATAAGCGGGAGTAATAAGCGGGAGTAATAAGCGGGACAGGCAGCATCTCTGGAGAGATGGAAAGGTGACGTTTCGGGTCGAGACCCTTCTTCAGATCGGAGTCTGTCTATCTACCATTCATATAATCATCTGCCTTCCTGTTTTTGCCACCAAGGTGGATAACCTCACATTTATCCACATTATACTGCATTTGCCATGCATCTGCCCACTCACCCAACCTATCCAAGTCAGCCTGCAGCCTCCTAGCATCCTCATCGCAGCTCACACTGCCACCCAGCTTTGTGTCATCTGCAAACTTGGAGATGTCACATTGGATTCCCTCATCTAAACCATTAATATGTATTGCAAATAACTGGGGTCCCAGCACTCGAGCCTTGCGGCACCCCACCAGTCTCCGCCTGCCATTCTGAAAAGGACCCATTAATTCCTACTCTTTGCTTCCTGTCTGCCAACCAATTTTCTATCCATGTCAATACCCTACCCCTAATACCATGTGCTCTAATTTTGCATCGTTTGAAAGATACAGCATTGAAAGAGGCCCTTCAGCCCACAGAGTCCATGCTGACCATCAATCGTCTATTTACACTTGTTTATACTTGTGTAAATAGAAATACAGTGTGGAATCAAGCCCTTCGTCTCACCGAGTACTCGCTGATCAACATTAACTTCGTACAGTAACGTACCCACACATGGGACAATTTTACAACTTACCTACAAACCTGTACGTCTTTGCAATGTGGGAGGAATCCGCAGCATCGAGAGAAAACCCACGCAGTCACGGGAAGAACGTACAAACTCTGTACAGACACAACCTGTAGTCAGGATACAACCCGTGTCTCTGGGGCTGTAAGGCAACAACTCTACTGCTGCGCCACTGTGCCGCCCCTTGCTTCTTCCATAACAATTACAGTCTATACCAGTGAGGAGAAACCTTACCGTGATATTGATGTAGAACATAGAACAGTCCCGCACAGGAATGGGACCTTCATTCCACAATGTTTGTGTCAAACACGAGGCCAAAAACTGATCTCATCTGCCTCCCTGAATATCTCTCGATTCCCTGCATTTCCATGTGCCGACTCAAAATCCTCTTCAACGTCACTATCATATCTGTGTACGAGGGAACTGCGGAGGCCAAGTCACTGGATGGATTTAAGAGAGAGTTAGATAGAGCTCTAGGGGCTAGTGGAGTCAAGGGATATGGGGAGAAGGCAGGCACGGGTTATTGATAGGGGTAGATCAGCCATGATCACAATGAATGGCGGTGCTGGCTCAAAGGGCCGAATGGCCTCTTCCTGCACCTATGTTCTATGTTCCTATGTTTCTATGCTGGTTTAAAATGAAGATGGACACAAAAGGCTGGAGTAACTCAGCGGGACAGGCAGCATCTCAGGAGAGAAGGAATGGGTGACTTTTCGAATCGAGACTTTTCTTCAGACAGGATCATATCTGCCTCCACCTCCACCCCTGACAATGAGTTACAGGCCCCCTACCCTCGGTGTAAAATACTTATAACTGTGCTACATTACTGAATAAATAGATTTACCCAGACATTGCAACGGTGGGGAATCTTAAACGTGCACTGCAGGATAGATTTTTGTGTTGCTTAAATGATGAACGGATTCAGTCAAGATTGTTCAGCATGCAGGGTCTTGTGTTTGGCTTGGCTTGGCTTGCACAGTTGCAACCTCGTTGGAAACGGCAGCAGAAAAGGGTCAAGGAATTTCATCCATCATCAGGCTCCGACACAGCAGCAGCGTAGGGTGATAAGGCAGCTGCAAATGATCCAGTCGTTCAATGTTACACACCACATCAGCGCAGGTTGTGCAGACTCTTGCTTTGAATGGAATGGCAGCATCACCGCTCCGTTGCCTGGAGGAGAGGGAACTATTGTATGTTTCAGAAGGGATACAAAATGACGGTCTGCTGATCCAAGCACAGATCAATAACCGCTGCATTGCTGCACATACAGTAGAAAATACACAGAGAACAAGTTTCATAAATCCACTGGAGCAGAGTAAAGGGCCTGTCCCACTTTCACGACCTAATTCACAACCTTTTTTACTCATGAACATTTTTCATCACACTAGAAAAAGCGCCCCGACCTACTTGATGCCACGAGTACCTACGACCGGCATCACGGCCTGCTACGACCTACCTACTACCTCCTACGACCTCGTGACAACCATGCTACGAGTATGAGTCAAGGGCAAACTCGGCAGAGGTCGTGAATTAGGTCGTGAAAGTCCCCTTAGGCCATTCGAACCATCAAGTCTACTCCGCCATTCAATCATGACTGATCTATCTTTCCCTCTCAACCCCATTCTCCTGCCTTCTGCCCATAGCCCCTGACACTCGTACTAATCAAGAATCTGTCAATCTCCTCCTTAAAAATCCCAATGATTTAGCCTGCACAGCTGCATGAGGCAAAGAATTCCATAGATTCACCACCCTCTGGAAGAGCTCAGTAGGTCAAGCAGCCTCTGTGGAAGCAAAGGACTACGATATTTTGGGTTGGGATCCTGAATCACTCCCATTGCTGTGTCTTTAAGTAAGTAAGTTTATTGGCCAAGTAATTACATACAAGGAATTTGCCTTGGTGCTCTGCCCACAAGTAACAACATGACATACTGTGACAGTTACAAATGACTCAGAAAACACTAAACATTAATAATAATAAAACATTAATGATAAAACACCATTGATCAAGCATGTGAACCACCAACATACCAGATCAAAGGGAGGTTACAGATTTTTGACTGTTGGGTAGAGCAACTACTCGTGGATAAAAAGTGTTTGTATGTCTGGCTGTGGTAGCTTTGACAGTCCGGAGTCGCCTTCCAGAGGGAAGTGATTCAAAGAGTTTGTGGCCAGGATGAGAGGGGTCAGAGATGATCTTGCCAGCTCACTTCCTTAGACGTTAGACGTTAGACATACAGTGTGGAAATAGGCTGTTCAGCCCACTGAGTCCATGCCGACCAGCGATCACCCTGGGGTCAGGGGTGGTCGTGGAGGTGGATACAATAGAGGCATTTTAGATGGGCACATGGAGATGCAGATAACGCAGGCAGAGGGGACTGGTTTAGCTTGGCATCACATTCGCCGTGGATATTGTGGCTGGTGAGCCTGTTCCCATGCTCACCATGTGTGATATGTTTATATTCTAAACCTATCCCAGCTGCCTGTGCATGCGCTGATATCCCTCAAGTTAAATCTGTGTTGCTTTTTAGGAGGTGCTGGGATGATGATCATCCCAAGATAAATCTCCACCAAGCCAGGGCAGATGTGCGAACCTCGCTACACAGCTGGATCTCTCGACTGATTCCACGCCAGAGCTGACATTTGATTCATCTGAGAAACAGCTAGTATCTCTCCTAGTGTAAGAACACGGGAGAAAATACTGCAGTTATTTCATGTGCGCATGGCGGTGCTTATTTGAAAAATGTGTGAGGAAGGGAGGGGGGGGAGGGATGTTAATCCGTGGATTCCAACCCTCTGCCTGTCTCGCAGTGGGATGGTTTGAAGGGAAAGGTGACACCAGCGGCTGAACATTCCGTCAGAAGAATCCAATCTGTTTGTTTTACGGCTGGAGTCCCCCGGGCGAGAGGAAGCCAGGTGCTGGAGCAGTAAATCACACCAGCCGTTGCTGGCCTGGAGGAAGCAGCCTCTTCCACGGCACTGCTGCCAGTAGCCGGCAAACAGCCGCATGCACCAACATCATCACAAGAGCCCCGCAGCAACAGCCACCTCTCCACCCTCGCTTTTATCTCTTCTCTTCAATTTTATCCCTCTCTCTACTTCTCCTCTCGCTTCTCCCTTCACTCCTTTCAGTCCTTTTATTCCTTCCTCTTCATGTTCTAGGAGCAGAATTAGGCCATTCGGCCCATCGAGCCGACTCCACCATTCAATCATGGCTGATCTATCTTTCCCTCAACCACATTCTCCTGCCTTCTCCCCATAGCCCTGACATCTATACTATTCAAACCCTTCACTCTCTTTGGACTTCTCCTTTTCCCTCCTTCTCCTCTATTTTCAATCCATCCTTTCATTTCATCGGCCTTCTCACTTCCCCTTTTTCATATCTCTCCTCTTTTACTGCCTCTTTGATCCTTTTCTCTTTCCCAGAAACTCCATACTCTGTTGTTCAGTAAACCTTATGCATTTAGCCACAAAACCAAAAGTCTGAAGAAGGGTTTTTACCCGAAACGTTGCCTATTTCCTTCGCTCCATAGATGCTGCCTCACCCGCTGAGTTTCTCCAGCATTTTTGGCTACCTTTTATTTTCCAGCATCTGCAGTTGCTTCTTAAACAAAATTCTCAAGCCCTCACTTTACAAGTAACCCCAGACCTTGTTTAACGAGATGTTGAATAAGTCACTAGTTACACGAACACGGGTTAATGTGTAATTAGTGATCGCTTAACCAGTTGCCAAATCAGGCTCGTATGTTACTTCTGAATAACCTAGCTGCCTGCTACATCATTAACTAACCCTGAACCTTGAATAACCAATGACTAACCAAGATAGACACAAAATTCTAGAGTAACGTAGCAGGTCAGGAGAAAAGGAATAGTGTTGAGACCCTTCTTCAGACTGAGAGGCATGGGAGAGGGAAACTAGAGATATGGAGAAGGTTCAGAGCAAAGCAGAGCTAGCACCGATGACCAAGGTGGTTAACCAATCCTACCAACCAAGGTCTTTGCCGAAAACAGACCACAGAACATCGAACAACACAACACAGGAACAAGCTGAAGAAGGGTTTCGGCCCGAAACGTTGCCTATTTCCTTCGCTCCATAGATGCTGCTGCACCCGCTGAGTTTCTCCAGCAATTTTGTGTACCTTCGATTTTCCAGCATCTGCAGTTCCTTCTTGAACACAGGAACAAGCCATTTGATCCATGATGTCTGCACTGAATATAATGCCAAGACCAACTCTTATTGGCCTGCATATAATCCTTCACTCCCCTGCACATCCATGTGCGTCTCCAAAAATCTTTTAAATGCCATTATTGCATTTGCCCCCAGGACCACGCTCTGTGTAACCAGTGTCTTAATCAGTGATTATTACATCAAAAGTTCAATTTATCCAAATATCAATATCAAAACTGATTTAACTTTCTGTGAGGGGAGAGGTGATTCAACCCAGCCTACAAACATGACTGGCCTTGTTCAATGGCCCATATCGTTATCAAATAACACAGCCCACACTAGAATTGGGCGGCACAGCGGGGAGAGACGTGGGTTCAAACCTGACCTCAGGCGTTATCTATGTGAAATTTGCACGTTCTCTCTCTGACCGCATGGGTTTCCTCCCCAAGATGAGTGGGTTTGTAGGTTATTTGGCTTCTACAAATTAAATTGTCCTGAGTGCATAGGGAGTGGATGAGACGATAACAGAGAATTGGTGTGAATGGATGATTGAAGGTCGCCACAGACTCGGTGGGCCAAAGGATCCATTTCCGTGCTGTATCTCTAAACTAAATTGAACTAAACTGAGCTATACTATAAACTAAACTAAACTAAACTAAAAACACAAGATATTGCAACTTGTTTCATTGAAAGGCCTCCGAATATTAACAGATTTTTACAAAACAGCCATTTTTAAGGGCAATTATAATATTTAGTTTCCCTTTATTATCAGATGAAAATGAAATTGATATTTCACAATATCTTGCGAAGAAGGGGAGGTGGGCTTTACATTTAAGTTCACTGTTCAAGAGGGGTCATCTGGCATTTTGGACTGCAGTCAGTAAAGAACAACTCACCACTGTCAGAGACACAGAGTGGAATAATAGACCATGAAAAGCTAGCGATCTCTCGGCACCTCACTGCAAAGCTCTCACTTGAGGGGCAGAAAGCAAAGGTGGTCCTGAGTTTATGAACATTTAAATTATGAATCTTCATGATAATTCCTTGACTCTTCATAGTACATCCCCGATTTATGAAACTATTGATTGAATTGATTGAAACATATACTAGCACGAGAGCAGGCCTTTTGGCCCACCAAGTCCATGCCGACCATCCATGCTTTCTGTTTTATGCAGTTCTATGCTTTCCCACTTTCTCATTCACTCTCTACACACTGGGGGCAATTTTTGGTCTAATTAACCTACAAACCCGCACGTCTTTGGGATATGGTAGGAAACCGGAGCGCCAAGAGGAAACCCACGTGGTCACAGGGAGAACGGGCACACTCCACACAGACAGCACTCGAGGTCAGGATCGAACCTGGTTCTCTGGCGCTGTGAGGCAGAGCTGTAGTAGCTGAGCCATTGTTCTTTGCAGCAACCAATGCAGTAACCAGTCCCCGGGTTTTGGTGCAGCAGTGGATTTGCTGCACCAGAGACAGCCACACAAACTGGAGTAACTCAGCGGGACAGGTAGCATCACTGGAGGGAAAGAATGGGTGACGTTTCGGGTCGGGACCCTTCTTCTGTCTCGACCCAAAACGTCACCCATTCCTTCTCTCAAAAGATGCTGCCTGTCCCGCTGAGTTACTACAACGTTTTGTGTCTATCTTCGCTTTAAACCAGCAGCTGCAGTTCCTTCCTACACATCAGAGAACCAGAGAACAGGTTTGTAAGTTAATTGGTTTTGGTTAAAAAAAAGTTGTAAATTGTCCCCAGTGTGTAGAATAGTGCTAGTATACGGGAATCTCTGGTCAGCGTGGACTCAGGGGGCTGAAGGGCCTGTTTCCGCGCTATATCTAAAAAGTCTAAAGTATAGTCTAGAGACACATTGTACTGAAATACAATGCATTTCACACTACCTTTTCCATTTACAATATTTTTTAATGTAATATTCTCCAAGGTAAACCCAATTTAAATTGGGAAATATATGGTGAGCATTTGACAGCACTGGGCCTGTACTCGCTGGAGTTTAGAAGAATGAGGGGGGGGGACCTCATTGAAACTTACCGAATAGTGAAAGGCCTGGATAGAGTGGATGTGGAGAAGATGGTTCCACTAGTGGGAGAGTACAGGACCAGAGGGCACTGCCTCAGAACAAAAGGATGTACCTTTAGAAAGGAGATGAAGAGGGATTTCTTTAGTCAGAGGGTGGTAAATATGTAGAATTCATTGCCACAGATGGCTGTGGAGGCCATGGATATTTTTAAGGTGGAGATTGATAGATTATTGATTAGTAATTGTGTCAGGGATTATGGGGGAAGACAGGAGAATGGGGTTGAGGAGGAAAGATAGATCTGCCATGATTGAATGGTGGAATAGACTCGATGGGCCGAATAGCCTAATTCTACTCTTACAACTTATGAAATGGTCAAAGTGTGTAGATGTTTTCTGAGGCAAGAATTGAAAACGTGTCTTTAACCTAAGCTGGCCTTTGGAACGCGGAGCGCGGCATGGACTATCTGGTCATCTTCTTCCAGTCTGAACATGGAACTTGCTGCATATCAGCGCCCAGCAATGCAGCCCATCAGGGCGCTAATCCAACACACGGCCTAAATCACGATTGAAGTCTGGGTGTGAACTCCAGATGCTCAGACTTTCTTACAGTTGTTTAATGACCCAGTTACCCAAATGAATTTCCACACATCACACTGAGTGTTGCCATGGTTACCCCGAGCCTCCTGTACGAGTTACCCATGATTGCGTATGGTCGGTACCCCGCTTCAAATTACCACCAGGTTTCAGGCTCAGCAGGACATTTTTCTGGCCTTTTAATTGCAATTTTTTAAGCATTTTTTGATGAAAAAAACCTCCCTGCTTAGACCTGCACCGTATTTCCTGTTCCTTTCAAATGGATTTTTATGGCATCAGTACAAGTCACATTAAAAGTTGAAAAGCTTCACTGATTGAAGCTTTTTAACCAATGCCTGATGTGCGCAAATGATGTCTAGTTTGGCTGAAACTTGACTTTTTTAGACCTAAATAAGGAATATATAATTCAAGTTGGGCATTTTCCCTGGACCTTAATCACTTTGGGCATATGACGATGAGAATTACAAAGAACAGGTGTGAAATTTGATGTTGGCGGCATGGATGCACGTTCCTGTCTGATTTTGCGGCTCACTCCACTGAGGAACAATAACCAAACGTCTGAAGGTTTCTCTTGAGCTCTGAAGTTATTTGAATGGAAACCACTGGACATTGGGCCAGATTCATTGACCCAGCCCTCTAGGACTTGAGTCTCTATGGACAGAACCATGGGGTTGGAGAATCAGGAGCACAGTGTTCTGACGTCCGCCATCTATAATGGCGCGATGGAGCAGTTGGGAGAGATACGTGCCTCACAGTTCACGGAGACCTGGGTTCGATCCTGACCTCGGGTGCTGCCAGTGTGGAGTTTGCACATTTTCTCTGTGACCATAGATGCTCCGGTTCCCCCCCACATTGCAGGTTTACCCACGGCGACCAACGGGCAATGAGCGTGGGGGGGGGGGGGGGGGGGGGGGGGGGAGGGGAAGACAATGGGGACCTGGCCGTGAAGAACAATGAAGGACCATGCATGGGGGAGGGGGGGAGGCACTCTAGTTTTAGAATACTCTGCCCAGGGGATAACCCTGCGTTTGTTTGTTTGTTTGTTCGATCGTTCCAGTTAAGGCTTGGCTCTTGGTTTCCTGGTCCTCCAAAATATTCCAAATGGAGTTTAAACTGAAGGCGCTGTAACCAGCCAACTGTAGCTTGACTTTTTCTTTTTTTTATCTCACTATTAATTTAATTTTAATTTCGAGTTTTCGTGTACCTGGTGTGTTGTGACTGTTGGCAGACCAATCTCCCTCCGAGGATGAATAAAGTTTTATCGTATCGTATCATTTATAGGTTGATAGGTGGTTGTAAATTCCCTTAGAATGTAGGGAGCAAATTCAAAAGTTGGAGAACATCAAACGCGTGTGAATTGGTGATCGGTGGCCGGCATTGCGCTTGGTGGGCCAAAGGGCACAAATACATGTTGTTCTTTCACAAAAATATTTATTGGAGGCCAACCTCACTGAAACCCACTCATGTATCACACACTACCAGGGTATTATCAGTCAGTGCTGATCAATTGCATATGGAACTGAGTGTCGTTGGATTTCCACGATGTACTTCAACCCGGACTTCTGGAGAAACTTCAGATGAGATGTCTTACCTTCCAAGATGACCCACCAAGATAACCCACGCTCTGATCTGGTCCAGCAGGTTACTCTGTTGAACTATTGAACCAGGCAAAGAATAAAACTGGAGACACGAGAGACTGCCTATGCTGGAATCTTGAGCAAAACACAAAGTGCTGTAGGAACTCAGCGGGTCAGGCAGCATCTGGAGAGGGAATGGGTAGACAGCATTTTGGATCAGAACCTTTCTTCAGACCCGTCAAAAGGTAGTCCTTTCTGTCAGAAGCAAATTCTGATTTTTTTTTTGGACTGATGGTTGAAATGTGGTGAGGAGAATGAGTGGGAAGAGAAGGAATTGCGAGTCGAAATGATGGGAAGACATGGGGCCAGAAACATGAGGTACCAGATGAAAGTACTCAAGAGCTGCTAAAAGCAAACACATTTCTAGCACTTTAAACAAATTTCTGCTCAACTGGTTGTTTAAGAAGGAACTGCAGATGCTGGAAAATCGAAGGTAGACAAAAATGCTGGAGAAACTCAGCGGGTATGGCAGCATTTATGGTGCGAAGGAAATAGGCAACGTTTCGGATCGAAAGAAGGGTCTGAAGAGGGGTGTCGACCGAAACGTTGCCTATTTCCTTCGCTTCATAGATGCTGCCTCACCCGCTGAGTTTCTCCAGCACTTTTGTCTACCTTCTGCTCAACAGGGTTGGTTTGCCCATGTTGTCTCCTACAAACACGGAACACTTTCTTGATCGTTAATGGTTCAATGGTGATTAATTTGTCACATGTGTAACTGCAGAGCGAAAATTTATTTTGCATATTTACATATGCAGGGGCCGCCATGTTTTGGCGTCATTTACACAGTCCAAAGTCCGGTCCACCCAGGCACTCGGTCTACTGGAGCGATGTCCGATCCAGGTAAGCCCCAGGTTCCTGCAGGGCCACCCTCCGTCACCTGCGATCAGATTGGCCCATGAACCCACGTCTTGCGGGATCTTGCTGAAGCTCTATCTCTATACATGTCTCCTCATAGTGGAACAACCAGCAGGTATGCCATAGCTCATATCAAGATATTCACTGTTAGAGCTGCATTAAAACCACCATTATGAGTCTTGTTGGGGTTGTCTACTGCTGACACACCACTGGATGTTTGTTCTTAATGCTCCTTGTTCACTCCAAGCCCGTCTGGTGTACATCGCTCTGAGTGTTTCGTGTTTAGTTTAGAGATACAGCGCGGAAACAGGCGCTTCAGCCCACCGAGTCCACACCAACCAGTGATTCTCCCACACCAACACTGTCTTACACACTTGTAACAATTTACAACTTTGCCAAAGTTAATTAACCTACAAAACCTGTACGTCTTTGAAGTGTGGGAGGAAACCGGAGCGCCCGGGGAAATCCCACACAGTCACGGGGAGAACGTACAAATTCTGTACAGACAGCACCCGTAGTCAGGATTGAACCTGGGTCTCTGGTGCCACGAGGCAACAACTCTATCGCTGCTCCACTGTTCTGCCCTTAAGTGCGTAAGCACTTGAATGCTTAGTCGATTTACTACTTTACAGTTGGCTGTTGTTTTCTGCGATCGATCATTAAGCTTTGTCTGGGTTTGCAGGATGGCACTATGTGGCCCAGTCACAATTACTTAAAGCCATGACGTCTCCAACATGGCCATCATTATAGGCTTACATATTGCAAGCACATTTACAACCTGTGCTGATTGAAACTCTGATGCATTTTCTGTGCCAAATCTATGATCGCATTGATTTAGTAAACCAAATTGCCAGCTGTTGAGATTTTTGTAAATCCCTGCTGTAACGTAATTGCTGAGAATTTTCCATGAGTCAATGCTCAAGCTCTTGATGTAGATTGTACTTGGTCTATATTCTCCATGGTCCAAGAAGCTGTGGTCCTGGCAGTGGCACCCACGGCAGACAGGTCAGGGGGGGGAGATGTCCTTGACAAAGCACAGCCCAAGCCGAAGACTCGATTGTGAGGGGGGCCCCCGGTGGGGGTCCCTCTACGCAGGGATTCTCCCCCTGTACATTGGGGACCTGGGGTGGAGGGTATTGCACTGAGGTGTTCCCTGCAAACTGTTTCTCTTGCGGTGCACAGACTCGCCAGCCGCCTGCCATGTTTGTGGGCTGGAAGAGTCTGTGTACCACGTGAGGCTGCAGCCACTGTTTCAACACCTAAAGGGGCTGCTCCTTGCCTTCATTCTGCATTTTTCACCAATCATCCTCATCTTTGGACACCCTGTGCGTAGGGGAGAGAGTAGGGCTGAAGATGTCCTGGTTGGGTTGCTTCTGGGCCTGGCCAAGCTGGCCATCCGCGAGTCACGGCGCCAGACGGTGGAGGGCTCTACTCGAGCCGGCTGCCTGCCCCTTTTCCGGGGATACGTCCGTGCCCGGGTGTGGATGGAAAGGGAATACGCCCTGTCTACGGGCACCCTGAGGGAGTTCCGTGACCGCTGGGCACCGAGGGGGGTTGAATGTATCATGGACAAGGATTGCAATATAGTTGTTTAGTAGTTGCTTAGCATATTTGATCGTCTTGTATTATGGTGGTGTTTTGTTTTATTGTATTGTAAATACTATTTTAATATTTGAATAAATATGTTTGATTAAAATTTTTTTTTTTTAAAAGACGAAGATTCGATGGTGGAACAGATGAGCATGGTGGGTGACCGGCGAGTAGAGCAATTAACCTACACACCTGCGCGCCTTTGGGATGTGGGAGGAAACCGGAGCACCCGGAGGAAACCCACGTGGTCAAAGGAAGAACATGCAGGCTATACACAAATGGCACCTAAGGTCAGGATTGAACCCGGATCGCTGGTGCCGTGAGGCAGCAAATCTCCCACGTTGTCCTCAGTTTAATTTGGTTTAGTTTAGTTTAGTTTCGAGATACAGCGTGGAGACTGGTCATTTGGTCCACGCCGATCAGCGATCATCTGTCCACTAGTTCTATCCGACATGCTGAGAACGATTTATAGAAGCCAAGTAACTTGGCCAATTAAATGTGGGCGGAAACTGGAGCGCCAGAGAGAACCCATGCAGTCAAGGGGAGAACGTGCAAACTCCAGACAGACAGCACCCGTAGTCGGGATCGAACCGGGGTCTCCGGTGCTGCAACCGCTGTAAGGCAGCAACTCTACCGCTGTGCCAGAGTGTAACTGAGGTTGACAAAGCTGATGCAGCGAGAGTGTGTAATGTCGCAGAGGAATCAGGCGATATACAAACAGAGCCAGGGCTGGAGGAGGGAGAGACAGGAAGTTGAGATTTAGTGTGTGTAGGAAGGAACTGCAGATGCTGATTTACACCAAAGATAGACACAAAATGTTGGAGTAACTCAGCGGGACAGGCAGCATCTCTAGAGAAACCCGAAACATCACCCATTCCTTCTCTCCAGAGATGCTCCATGCCCCGCTGAGTTACTCCAGCATTTTGTGTCTATCTGCCGTCTAAATTGGGATTAACATTATTTTTGCTGGAATTCAGCCCATCGATTCAATTCGTAGCTCAGCTTCATAGGTACATCAACATTCGACCGAGCAAATACCTTTGAATGGCTGACTAAGCATAGTTGCAATCTTCTATTTTAGGCCTGGTAAACTGTGTGCTGATCTTGGAAATTGCACCCACATCAGGAGCTGTTAGCTGGAGACCAGAGAAATCCTGTGCAGATTTCTGTGCAAACAAACACACAGCGATTGGACTGCAGGGACCAGGAAACCACAGTTTACAAATGGAATATAAATCTTGTTCCAGGGACGAGAGGAAACCTTCACACTTCTGTGTACTCCAGCAGAGAGCTTGTGTAATGTCGCTGCTGTTTATTTTGTTTACAGCTACCAAAGAAATATATTGCAAATCCAAATAAATAATCCACTGGCTGGCGAAGGAAGTGGTTCAAGATTTGACCCCCAGCCTCCTCATTGTGACTTGAGCACTGCGCTTCCAGTTGCAGCACAGCCTGCTGTTTAGATCACTTAATTGTTGTGGGATATAGCTCTGTTTGAGAGATTTTGAGGACATAACCCAGGTTATTCTGCAATACTGCCGCATTGTCAGAGGTGTTGCCTCATCGACAAGGCATTAAGTTGAGATCCTGTTTGTTTTCTAGGGCAGCGTGGCAGTGCAGCAGTAGAGTTGCTGCCTCACTGCGCCAGTGACCCAGGTTCGATCCTGACTATGGGTGGTGTCTGTACGGAGTTTGCACTTTCACCCTGTGATTTCGTGAGTTTTCTCTGGGTGCTCCGGTTTCCTCCCACACTCCAAAGCGACGTGCAGGTTTATCCGACATGTAGATTTTAATGTCACTTCTGTAAATGTGGGCGGTGATAGCGCCAGAGAGAACCCATGCAGTCAAGGGGAGGTGCAAACTCAGACAGACAGCACCCGTAGTCGGGATCGACCGGGGGTCTCCGGGCTGCAAAAGGCAGCAATGACCGCTGTCCAGAGTGTATCTGAAATAAACAAAGCTGACAGCGAGAACTTTTCACTTTTCTGGCAAACACTTCAAGGAGGAGAGGACAGGATTGAGATTCAGTGTGTAGGAAGGAACCAGAGATTTAACCAAAGATAGACACAAAAATGTGGAGTAACTCAGCTGGACAAGTAGCATCTCTAGAGAAACCGACACCTCTCTCCAGAGATGCTCCATGTCCCCCTGAGTTACTCCAGCATTTTGTGTCTATCTTCCGTTTAAATTGGGATTAACATTATTTTTGCTGGAATTCAGCCCATCGATTCAATTCGTAGCTCAGCTTCATAGGTACATCAACATTCGACCGAGCAAATACCTTTGAATGGCTGACTAAGCATAGTTGCAATCTTCTATTTTAGGCCTGGTAAACTGTGTGCTGATCTTGGAAATTGCACCCACATCAGGAGCTGTTAGCTGGAGACCAGAGAAATCCTGTGCAGATTTCTGTGCAAACAAACACACAGCGATTGGACTGCAGGGACCAGGAAACCACAGTTTACAAATGGAATATAAATCTTGTTCCAGGGACGAGAGGAAACCTTCACACTTCTGTGTACTCCAGCAGAGAGCTTGTGTAATGTCGCTGCTGTTTATTTTGTTTACAGCTACCAAAGAAATATATTGCAAATCCAAATAAATAATCCACTGGCTGGCGAAGGAAGTGGTTCAGGATTTGACCCCCAGCCTCCTCATTGTGACTTGAGCCACTGCGCTTCCAGTTGCAGCACAGCCTGCTGTTTAGATCACTTAATTGTTGTGGGATATAGCTCTGTTTGAGAGATTTTGAGGACATAACCCAGGTTATTCTGCAATACTGCCGCATTGTCAGAGGTGTTGCCTCATCGACAAGGCATTAAGTTGAGATCCTGTTTGTTTTCTAGGGCAGCGTGGCAGTGCAGCAGTAGAGTTGCTGCCTCACTGCGCCAGTGACCCGGGTTCGATCCTGACTATGGGTGGTGTCTGTACGGAGATTGCACTTTCACCCTGTGATTTCGTGAGTTTTCTCTGGGTGCTCCGGTTTCCTCCCACACTCCAAAGACGTGCAGGTTTGTAGGTTAATTCACTTCTGTAAATTGTCCCTAGAGTGTAGGATAGAACTAGTGTACGGGGTGATCATTGGTCGGGGTGGCATGATGGGCTGAAAGGCATGATTCCAAGTTGTATCTCTAAATTAAAAAAAAACTAAACTAAACTTTTCACTTTTCTGGCACCACTTCAACTAGGAGAGGACGATTCTCCTCAGGTACTGGACCAAAGAAGAAAGTGCTGATTGTGGAGTCACTGTATCGTAACATCAGAGACCTGGGTTTGACCCTGACCTCCAGTTTGCACATTCTCCCAATGATCACGTGGGTTTCCTCCAGGTGCTCTGGTTTCCTCCCACATCCCAAACACATGCGGGTTTGGTAGGCTAATTGGCTTTCTGTAAAGTGCCCCTCAAATAGGGAGTTGGATGATCAGCCATTTGATCATAGGAATGGCGGTGCAGGCTCGACAGGGTCCCACATGTGGTACAATTTTGTCTCCAATCTGAAGGACCTATTGCCATAGGGAGTGCTATGTTCACCAGACTGATTCCTGGATTGGACTAGTCTTTGGTGAAGACCTGGTAGACTTGGATGGTCGGTGTGGACTTCAGTGGGTTAATAGGGTTGCCATGCAGTTTCTTTCAATCAATTCACATCAATTAATCAAATGTTTCCCTCCAGCCAACATGGCAGAAATAGATTTATT
This sequence comes from Leucoraja erinaceus, assembly GCF_028641065.1. Lineage (NCBI taxonomy): Eukaryota > Metazoa > Chordata > Chondrichthyes > Rajiformes > Rajidae > Leucoraja > Leucoraja erinaceus. The sequence goes on from NC_073408.1 coordinate 20,371,958, forward strand.
GCCTTTTCAGATTTCTATTTGCGAGATTTAGTTTAGTTTAGAGATACAGCGCGTAATCTTCGGTCCACCAGGT